>NC_092041.1:25646953-25792067 GCF_003086295.3 Arachis hypogaea | reverse complement strand
TCTCGAAGTAGCGCAAAGCATCCATTTCCTTTTTTGATGACAAACCTGCACCGGTTTTGGTTTGTTCGGTGAGCATGGCCCTAAGCCTTCTGAAGTCTATAGCTTCGTCGGTTCCATCCCCACCGTTGCCGCCGCAAGTTCGTCCAACCTTTTTCCCTATTACCAATTTTTATTATTCACTCAAAATTTCATTTGTATTTATTCAACTGTTTTATTATTCATGGTTGTTTTGTGAATAGTTATTTTCCTTGTGTGGGATTATGTTCCTGAATCATGGCTACATTCTGTTGGCATATATTACTATCCTAGCAGGTTAGACAACTAGTAATTTCATTATAAGAATTATCAATTTTTACTTTGAATTCTTGAAAAATTTATATTGAAATACGTTATTTGTATTCGCTCCTGACTTGTAAGTTGGGGTGTTCCACGTCCCATCCTATGGTGGATAGATACATGGCGGCCCGGTTTACATGATAAAAAAGTACACAAAACATTTATCAAAGCGAAAATGGCAATGTCTTTTGCTTTCTTTTTATTTGGGTAGAGAAATCAGCTCAAATATTTGGAATCACAATCTAAATTCATGTTGTATCACAGTATGATGAAATTATTGAGCAACTTTTGCCATTCAGGTATTGAGCTCTGACAGTACTAACTTACATCATGGTGACCATAGCACTGATGTTGGTATTCTACATCGGTCTTAACTTCATCTCAACACCTTCCCCTGCATCTATATACACAATTTATTGGTGAGTTTGATGCTGACTTCTTTTTTTACAGTTTTCTGCAACACATATTTTTGTTGTTGAAGCTTTAAATAATAAATAGCTTATATTGATCTTTGTTTGTTTAGATGAATACAGTTGGGATCTTTTGAGTCCTGATTCTTCTATGGAGGGAGAGGAGAAACCCATTGAGCATATATCAAATATCGGTTAGATAAAATCAAGGAAGTCATGTTCGATGCCATAACCTAACAACAAAACTTGTTTTTTGATGTTATGGCACAAGTAGTTTTCACCAAACAAGACAACCCAGTGCCGGAAATTTTATTTGGGATTTGGGAAGTTATAGCTGTTAGTCTTGAAAACGATGATCTGATCTTGCAAAACAATGAATGGAGTGAACTTCAACATAGAACTTATATCTTTTCGCTTATGCTTGCCTATTCTAAAGTGTTGATGTAAGCCTTGCTAACGGGTCATCTGTGAGTGAATTGTAAGATGACAGTTTTTATTAGGTGTTAATACTACATATATAGATTAAACTGAATTTTCATGAACTATAGAACTTATTTCATCCTCGTAAAATCCATGCACACAAATCACATGATGAGTAATTCATCAAGTGTTGGAGAAAATTTAATCTTTGTTAAACTTTATATGAAAGTAGTGAAGTTCTTAACTACAAAGTGAAAAATGGTAAGTGGTGGCATGAATCCCCACACTTTCGTACAGCTGTACCAGCAAGTGCATTGGGTCGTCCAAGTAATACCTGAGCGAGTCAGGGTCGATCCCACGAGGATTGTAGCTTGAAGCAAGCTATGGTTATCTTGCAAGTCTTAGTCAAGCAAATCAGCAAGGTTGATAGATAAATATTTGTGAGATTATTATAATAGGGTGCTAATACTTTAAGGATAGAGTTGAGATCTGGAGTTGCTTTGTCTTTCTGAATTAACTCTGGTACTACTGTCTTCTTGCTTGTGAATGATCTTCTTCTATGGCAGCCTGTATGTGATCAAAGCCATTGCCCGTGGTCATTGATCTCCTCTGCTCCAGATCAAACGCCGTTGCCCGTGGTCATTCAATCTGATGGAGGGTGAAGCTCTAGCAGTTCATTCTCTTGGCGATCATACTCAAAACGCCACAGACAAGGTCGAATCTTCCAAATTAGAGAATGTTGCTTTTTATGGATTTTATCCTATACCACGGAGACCTTAATCTCCTTGGAAATTGGCTGAACTGGTCTCTTGAGAACTCCCCAATGAAAATCGTGGATTAGCCGTCTGAGAGATGTATAAACATAATTGTTGGTTCGTGCTTTCCAGCCACGTATTCACACGAACCAAAGTAGACACAGGTGTTTGTCAGGCACGTTTGCCTTAATGTGATGAACAAAGCTAATTTTCTGATCATCCTATCCACCACGATGAAGATCGAATATACATCTTAGAATTAATTAAACACAGATCGAAAAAGAAATAGTAATACTTTTATTAATTTATAGGACTTAACAGGGCTCCTCCCTTCAACCTAGGAGGTTTAGAAACTCATACTGATGTAAAACACAAAGTAAAACTCAAAATAAATGGTTGTTTCTCGTATGTTATTTAATGATTATGTAAAATACACTTTAAATACTAAACAGATGACTAGTAAGGTTAAAACAGTCTATTTAGTGCTAAATCCACTGGGGCCCACTTGATGAGTGTTTGGGCTGAGCTTTGATGAGATCCACGTGCTATGAGGTCTTTGGACATGGAACGCCAGCTGGGGAGTTCTCTCTGGGCGTTTGGACGCCGGTCTCTGCTCTTTGGGCACTGGACGCCTGGAAGGGGGCAGGAAGCTGGCGTTGGACGCCAGTTTTAGGCCTTCAAATCCGAAGCAAAGTATGAACTATTATATATTGCTAGAAAGCTACGGAAGTCAGATTTTCAAATCCGTTGAGAGAGTTATATTTGGACTTCTATAGCTCTAGAAAAGTGCTTTCGAATGCAAGGAGGTAAGATCCAGACAACATCTGTAGTGCTTTCTTTGTCTCTGAATTAGTTTTCTGCTCCGACTCTTCAATTTCAACCAGAAAATATCTACAATTCTAAAAAATAAAAAACTCATAATAGAATCCAAAAATTTGAATTTAACAATAAAACCTATAAAAACTTAATAAAAACTAAATAATTTAGAGATGGCATCAACTCGGCTGTTGAATTTTGAGTTATGTGCTTGACCTCTGCTTCTTGGAATTGGGCTAATTTTTCTAGTGTTTCTTCCAAGTACTTTTTCATGCTGCGATCTTTAGCTTGGTAAGTCTCATTTATTTGAGAAGTTATTACTTGAGAGTCACTAAACACTGTTAATTTTGTTGCCCTGACTTCTTTGGCTAGTCTCAAGCCAGCAAGCATGGCCTCATACTCTACTTGATTATTGGAAGCTGGAAACTCAAATTTCAATGAAAATTCTATCTGAGTTCCTTCTTCATTCTTAATAATGATTCCTGCTCCACTTTTAGCTTTTTTGATAATCTATCTACATATAAATGTCAAGCTTTAGGATCTTCTTTGTCTCCTGTATACCCGGCTAGAGGTCATCCAGGTATTGATTGGAGTGTTGTGCGAGTTTCTTATTTCCAATCGAACTCGAACAACTCCATGGCCTATTGTAGCATTTGACCCTTAATATCTATCTTCTAGAGGATGTGATTCATGGGTTGGTTAGTTCGGACCTTTATAGTATATCCTGGAAATAAGGTCGGAGCTTTCTAGAGGTGAGGACAAGGGCTTACGCGAACTTTTCTATTTTCTAATAGTTTAGTTCTGCCCCCTGTAAGGCCTTGCTAGTAAAGTAAACTGATTGCTATCTATTTTCATCTTCTCGGATGAGAGCAGAGACTCTGGCCTTGCTTGCAACGGCTAACTATAGTACGAGCTCATCTCTTTTTCCAGGTTGGGTAAGAATCGGTGGCTGACTCAGGAAGTTCCTACAGTCTTGAAGGACTTGCTCATATTCTTGGTCCACTTGAATTGGCATCCCTTCTTGAGTATTAAAAATAGAGGTAGAGATTTTAGGACTGACCCCACCAAGAACCTAGTTAAGGCTGCTAACCTCTCTCATTAAATTGATGGACTTCTTTAAGACATGTCGGGATTTTCATCTCTAGTATCGTTTTGTATTTATTCGGATTGGCTTCGATTCTCCTTTAGGTGAGTATAAACCCAAAGAATTTTTTGACTTCCACTGCGAAAGTGCACCTTGAGGATTTAGTCTCATCCCATGCTACCTTCTGGTGTTAAATACTTCTGATAAGTTAGACAATAGACTGATTTTTTCTTTGGTCTTCATGACAATATCGTCCATGTAGACCTCCATAAGCACTACAGTGGTTGAGTTTCATTCCCCTTCCTTTCTATTTTTCAGTATTCTATTCTATTTTTTGTTTTTTATTCTAGCTCTTGCATGATCACTATTAGGATTTCCTTTGCTTTCTAGTCTAGTAGTTCAATTTTGAAAATTAAAAAAAAATTGGGTAGAAGATATCTCATGCAGCGTTTATATATCCTGTTGTAATACGAAAAAACAAAAATGGTTAGAGTCACGGCTAGGCTCAAAGGTGCAAAGCACCAACAAGAGGCTGTGTTCAAGAATCAAGAAAAGAAAAAAGATGAGAATCAATAATATCATTCAGATTCTAGTTCCAATAGATGTCAACATTTCTGAGCTTCAAAGGAAAGTAACATGCCAAAACTGTTCAGAAGTAAAGAGCTAATAGCCCCATTCAATTAATTGGAACTGAGCTTCATGGAAAACTCTAAGACTTATTGTATCTTTCTCTTCTTTTTAGTCCTACTTGTTTTTGGTTGCTTGAGGACAAGCAATAGTTTCTGTTTGGTATTCTGATGAGCAGATATTTTTATACACTTTTTGGCATTATTTTCTTAGTGTTTTTAGTATATGTGTTAAGTTTTATTATGTTTTAGTAGGTTTTAGTGCAAAAATTACTTTTTGGATGCTACTTTGAGTTTTTGTGATTTTTCTATGATTTTAGGTGTTTTTTTGGTGAATTTGGCAAGTTTTGGCAAAGTTTGATTTTGAGGCAACAAAAGGAAGCAGATGTTGTCAGTTCCTGACTTTCCGTGCATTTCCAATGAGCATATCGTGAGCTATAGAGGTCCAATTGATGCTCTCTTAGAGGTGTTGGAAAGCCAACTTTCAGGGCTTTTCAGCAATATATAATGGTCAATACTTTTTCTTTGTATTGGACTGCCCAAGAAGGACCAACCCTCCAAGTTGAATGCCCAAACTGGCGTTCAAACGCTAGCCAGGGAGCAGGGACCAGAGTTGAAGCCCAGAACCTAAATTGGACGCCAGGCATCAGCTCAAACACTCTCTAAGTGGGCCTTAAAGTGGATTTAGCACTTATTAGCTTATTCTATATTCCTTTTGTAATTTTAATTAAAAACAATATCTTTTAGGTTTAGTCTTAGAGTTTTATTATAATTAGGGATTTTCGTCCTCTTGAGGATCATGCCTCCCAGGAGGGAAGAAGCACAGACACATTACTTTTCCCGTTTTCTCAGTAAATTATGGATTGATATCATTACTCTTCTACTTTAATACATGTTTGATTTCATTCTATGATGCATTTTCGTTCTTTATCCTTATAAATCTAGGTTGGAACTGGCGTATGACCCTTATTCTATGACTTTTGTGAGTCCTTGGCGGGATAGTATTGAGCTACAGCTTGAGAATACATCACAGATTTCAACAAGTAGTCTGGGCTAATTGAGATATGTGACCTAAAATCTCATTAGTCATGGGTAATTGAGGTTTTGTGTTGTTAAGGCTAGAATCATAGAGCTTCATTCTCCGATCTGGAAGATTCAACCTTCTGTGCGTTTTGAGTAGGATCATCAGAGATTTAAATGTGTGCGTGTCACCCTCATCCAGACTGAATGATCATCGACGTAGTATTTGGTTTGGATAAAGGAGATTAATGACAACTAGCCTGCCTTAATCACTTACAACCTTGCCATCGAATGAATCACTAATTGTTAAAGTAGTCTGTAAGAAGTATTAATTCGGAAGAACAAGCATCTCCAAGCTTTAACAGATTCTCTATCATGGTTTCTCCACCAATTGAGTATTGTTTTTCTTATTATTCTATTTATGCGTTTACAACAACAACTCTCTTTTCTATTCGTCTGACTAAGATTTGCAAGATAACCATTGCTTGCTCAATCCGACAATCCTCGTGGGATCAACCCTCACTCACTTGAGGTATTACTTGGACGACCCGGTATACTTGCTGGTTCAGTTGTGTGAGTTCTGATTTCACGCACCAAATTTTTGGCACCATTGTCGGGGATTGTTCGAGATTGACAAACTACTGGTTGTCTTGCTGCTTGATCAGGTACTTATTACTAGCTTTTTTTAATTTCTTTTCTTGTTAATTTTTGAAATTTTTCTTAAAATCTTTTCAAAATATTTTCATCTTTAGTCATTCTTTCTTTTGTTTGAGTCTTGTATCAAGTCTTAAGTTTGGTGTCCCTTTGGTTTTCATATCTTTTCTTGAGTTTTAAAAAATTGTTCTTATTTTCTTTCTTTGTGTTTGAGTTTTCTTAGTGTTTTCTATTGTTTGAATTCAAATTTTTAAGTTTGGTGTCTTGAAGTGTTTTTTTCTCTCCAATTTTTTGAATTTAGTGTCTTTGATTTAAAATTCTTTAAGTTCGGTGTCCGTCTAATGTTTTTCTTTTATTTTTAAATTTCAAAAAAATATATATATTTTCAAAAATATTTTCTGTCTTGGTTTAAAATTTTAAGGTTTGATGTCCCGTTAGTAATCTTTTATTTAAATTCAATTTTCTTGCTTATCTTTTCTTCCTTGATCTTTATCTTATCTTTTTCTTTAATCTTAAAACTTTGTTATCTATCTTTCTTTTAAATTCGAATTTTAAATTTAGTATTTTATTAGTTTTTCTCTTTTTCAAATTTGAATTTCAATATCTCTCATTGACTTTCTCTTTCCAATTTTCAAAACATTTCAAATCAAATCTCCAATCTTTAAATTTTAAATCTTATTTTATCTTGTTTCTTTCTCTTGACTCCTTCTTTTTAATTTTTAAGTTTCAAAATCTTATCTTGACTGTTTCTTCCTTAATTTTCAAAACTTGCCTTTTTATTTCAAATCTTTTAATTTATTGTTTGCTTTATCTAGTTTTCATTTTAAGTTTGGTGTTTCTTTAGTCTTCCTTTCAAATTTGAATTTCAAAATCTTTAAATTTTCAAATCTTTTCTTATCTTGTTTGACTTTTTCTTTTCAAATTTAATTTTTCAAATCTTTGATTGAATCTTTCTTTTAAATTTCAAAATTTTCAAAATCAAATCTTCTATCTTATTTTTAAATCTTGTTGGTTGTTTATTTTGTTTTAACTTAATTTCAAAAGTTGGTGTTACCTTTTAATTTTTTGAATTTAAAAATTTTTAAATCTCATTCTTCCTAATTTTTTTAATTTTTGAATTTTCTAATTATTTTTATTCATTGTATTTATTTTTTAATTTTTTTAATTATTTTCAAATTAAAAAAAATTGGGTATCTCACTAGGAGTCCTCTATACTTTGATATAGAGACTCTCATTTTCTTGTCTCTTAGTTGTGTATACAGAAACACCAAAGTCACTATGAAACAAAAAAGGAAAACACAAATCAGGAGAACTGCGGGCTCTCCTGGCTTCTATGAATTTAAGGTCAGCATAAACTTGATCATGCTAATGTAGCAAAATTTCCAATTTCATGGAAGTCCATAGGTAAACCCCAAGAAATTCATCTCCGACTTTCTATAGTTCTGTGACATTGTAGAGACCAATGGAGTAGACCCTAAAGTCTCCAGACTCTTCCCATTTGCTGTGAAGGGTTGGTGCACGAAATTGTAATCACACTTTTGCAACCCCGCACAACTAACCAGCAAGTGCACTGGGTCGTCCAAGTAATACCTTACGTGAGTAAGGGTCGATCCCACGGAGATTGTCGGCTTGAAGCAAGCTATGGTTATCTTGTAAATCTTAGTCAGGATATCAATAATTATCAGGGTTGATTGTGAAAAGTAAAAGAACATGAAATAAGTACTTGTTTTGCAGTAATGGAGAACAGGTTGAGGTTTTGGAGATGCTCCATCTTCTGAATCTCTGCTTTCCTACTGTCTTCTTCTTCAAACACGCAAGGCTCCTTCCATGGAAAGCTGTATGCAAGGGTTTCACCGTTGTCAGTGGCTACCTCCCATCCTCTCAGTGGAAATGTTCAACGCACCCTGTCACGGCACGGCTATCCATCTGTCGGTTCTCAATCAGGCCGGAATAGAATCCAGTGATTCTTTTGCGTCTGTCACTAACGCCCTGCCCTCAGGAATTTGAAGCTCGTCACAGTCATTCAATCATTGAATCCTACTCAGAATACCACAGATAAGGTTTAGACCTTCCGGATTCTCTTGAATGCCGCCATCAGTTCTAGCCTATACCACGAAGATTCTGGTTAAGGAATCCAAGAGATATCTACTCAATCTAAGATAGAACGGAGGTGGTTGTCAGGCACACATTCATAGATGAGAATATGATGAGTGTTACGGATCATCACATTCATCCGGGTTAAGAACAAATGATATCTTAGAATGGAAGCAAGCATGATTGAATAAAAAACAGTAGTAATTGCATTAATCCATCAAGACACAGCAGAGCTCCTCACCCCCAACCATGGGGTTTTGAGACTCATGCTGTAAAAGATACAATGAGAAACGTGTAAAGTGTCATGAGGTACAGATACAATGTCAAAAGATCCTATTAATAGTGAACTAGTAACCTAGGGTATACAGAAATGAGTAAATGACATAAAAATTCACTTCCGGGCCCACTTGGTGTGTGCTTGGGCTGAGCATTGAAGCATTTTCGTGTAGAGACTCTTTCTGGAGTTAAACGCCAGCTTTGGTGCCAGTTTGGGCGTTTAACTCCAATTTTTATGCCAGTTCCGGCGTTTAACGCTGGAAATTCTGAGGGTGACTTTGAACGCCGGTTTGGGCCATCAAATCTTGAGCAAAGTATGAACTATCATATATTGCTGGAAAGCACAGGATGTCTACTTTCCAACGCCGTTGAGAGCGCGCCAATTGGGCTTCTGTAGCTCCAGAAAATCCACTTCGAGTGTAGGGAGGTCAGAATCCAACAGCATCTACAGTCCTTTTCAGTCTCTGAATCAGATTTTTGCTCAGGTCCCTCAATTTCAGCCAGAAAATACCTGAAATCACAGAAAAACACACAAACTCATAGTAAAGTCCAGAAAAGTGAATTTTAACTAAAAACTAACAAAAATATACTAAAAACCAACTAGATCATACTAAAAACATACTAAAAACAGTGCCAAAAAGCGTACAAATTATCCGCTCATCACAACACCAAACTTAAATTGTTGCTTGTCCCCAAGCAACTGAAAATCAATTAGGATAAAAAGAAGAGAATATACTATAGACTCCAAAATATCAAGGAAACTCAGCTCCAATTAGATGAGCGGGACTAGTAGCTTTTTGCTTCCGAACAGTTTTGGCACCTCACTCTATCCTTTGAAGTTCAGAATGATTGGCATCTATAGGAACTCAGAACTCAGATAGTGTTATTGATTCTCCTAGTTAAGTATAATGATTCTTGAACATAGCTATGTCATGAGTCTTGGCTGTGGCCCAAAGCACTCTGTCATCCAGTATTACCACCGGATACATACATGCCACAGATACATACTTGGGTGAACCTTTTCAGATTATGACCCAGCTTTGCTAGAGTCCCCAATTATAGGTGTCCAGGGTTCTTAAGCACACTCTTTTTGCCTTGGATCACAACTTTATTTCCTTCTTTTTCTTCTATTTTTTCTCCTTTTTTTCGTTTTTTTTTGTATTCACTGCTTTTTCTTGCTTCAAGAATCACTTTGATGATTTTTCAGATCCTCAATAACAGTTCTCTTTTTCCATCATTCTTTCAAGAGCCAACAATTTTAACATTCTCAAAACAACAAATTCAAAAGACATATGCACTGTTCAAGCATTCATTCGGAAAACAAAAAGTATTGTCACCACATCAAACTAATTCAACTGGTTTCAAGGATAAATTCGAAATCCTGTACTTCTTGTTCTTTTGTGATTAAAGCATTTTTCATTTAAGAGAGTTGATGGATTCATAAGACATTCATAGCTTTAAGGCATAGACACTAAGATACTAATGATCATGTAATAAGACACAAACATGGATAAACATAAGCATAAAGATTCGAAAAATAGAAAATAAAGAACAAGGAGATTAAAGAACGGGTCCACCTTAGTGATGGCGGCTTGTTCTTCCTCTTGAAGATCTTATGGAGTGCTTGAGCTCCTCAATGTCTCTTCCTTGCCTTTGTTGCTCCTCTCTCATGATTCTATGATCTTCTTTAATTTCATGGAGGAGGACGGAATGTTCTTGGTGCTCCACCCTTAGTTGTCCCATGTTGGAACTCAATTCTCCTAGGGAGGTGTTGATTTGCTCCCAATAGTTTTGTGGAGGAAAGTGCATCCCTTGAGATGAATCTCTCCATCTCCCATGGCTCGGAGGTGGAAGCTTTTGCCTTCCCTTCCTCCTTCTAGAGGTTTCTCCGGCTTTAGGTGCCATAAATGGTTATGGAGAAACAAAAAAGCAACGCTTTTACCACACCAAACTTAGAAGGTTTGCTCGTCCTCAAGCAAAAGAAGAAAGAAGAGAGAGTGGTGGGGTAGGTGGGGATCCTGTGGGGTCCACAGATCCTGAGGTGTCAAGGATAATTCATCCCTGCACCAAGTGGCAAGCAAAAATGCTCCTCCTGCCAATCCTGGCGTTAAACGCCGGGCTGGTGCCCATTTCTGGCGTTTAACGCCAGCTTGGTGCCCATTCCTGGCGTTTAACGTCAGTCTGGTGCCCTTTTCTGGTGTTAAACGCCCAGAATGGTGCCAGACTGGGCGTTAAACGCCCATTTGCTGCCCTTACTGGCGTTTAAACGCCAGCAAGTTTTCCTCCAGGGTGTGCTATTTTTCTTTCTGTTTTTCATTCTGTTTCTGCTTTTTCAATTGATTTTGTGACTTTCCATGATCATCAACCTATAGAAAACATAAAATAACAAAGGAAAAATAATAAATATAACATTGGGTTGCCTCCCAACAAGCGCTTCTTTAATGTCAGTAGCTTGACAGTGGGCTCTCATGGAGCCTCACAGATGTTCAGAGCAATGTTGGAACCTCCCAACACCAAACTTAGAGTTTGAATGTGGGGGTTCAACACCAAACTTAGAAGTTGGTGGTGGCCTCCCAACACCAAACTTATAGTTTGACTGTGGGGGCTCTGTTTGACTCTGTTTTGAGAGAAGCTCTTCCTGCTTCCTCTCCATGGTTACAGAAGGAGAACCTTGAGTCTTATAGTTTGCACTGTCTGCAAGCCACGGAGCTTCCTGAATAGCAAACAATTGCTCATCCGGAAAGGTTTCAGAGATCTCAGTAGGATGGAGGGATGCTCCTGCTACTGGCTCTATCCTTGACAGGTGATCAGCTACTTGATTCTCTGTCCCTTTTCTGTCTCTTATTTCTATATCAAACTCTTGCAGAAGCAACACCCATCTTATGAGCCTGGGTTTTGAATCCTGCTTTGTGAGTAGATATTTAAGAGCAGCATGGTCAGTGTACACAATCACTTTTGATCCTACTAAATAAGATCTGAACTTGTCAATGGCATAAACCACTGCAAGTAACTCCTTTTCTGTGGTTGTGTAGTTCTTCTGTGCATCATTTAGAATACGGCTGCCATAATAAATGACGTGCAGAAGCTTACCATGCCTTTGTCCCAATACTGCACCAATGGCATGGTCACTGGCATCACACATTAGTTCAAATGGTAATGTCCAGTCTGGTGCAGAGATGACTGGTGCTGTGACCCGCTTAGCTTTCAGAGTCTCAAACGCCTGCAGACACTCATTATCAAAAATAAATGGAGTGTCAGCAGCTAGCAGATTACTCAGAGGTTTGGCAATTTTTGAAAAATCCCTTATAAACCTTCTGTAGAATCATGCATGCCCCAGAAAGCTTCTGATTGCCTTAACATTTTTAGGTGGTGGTAATTTTTCAATTACTTCAACTTTAGCTTGATCCACCTCTATTCCCTTGTTTGAAATTTTATGCCCAAGGACAATCCCTTCAGTCACCATAAAGTGACATTTTTCCCAGTTTAAAACTAGGTTGGTCTCTTGGCATCTTTTCAGAACAAGTGCTAGATGGTTAAGGCATGAGCTGAATGAGTCTCCAAATACTAAAAAGTCATCCATGAAGACTTCGAGAAATTTCTCTACCATATCTGAGAAGATAGAGAGCATGCACCTCTGAAAGGTTGCAGGTGCATTGCACAGACCAAAAGGCATCCTTCTGTAGGCAAATACTCCAGAGGGACATGTAAACGCTGTTTTCTCTTGGTCTTGAGGATCTACTGCAATTTGGTTATAACCTGAGTAACCGTCCAAAAAGCAGTAGTATTCATGACCTGCTAGTCTCTCTAGCATCTGGTCTATGAATGGTAAAGGAAAATGATCCTTTCTGGTGACTGTATTGAGCCTTCTGTAGTCAATACACATGCGCCACCCTGTAACTGTTCTTGTAGGAACTAGTTCATTCTTTTCATTATGAACCACTGTTATGCCTCCCTTCTTGGGGACAATGTGGACAGGGCTCACCCAGGGGCTATCTGAAATAGGATAAATAATCCCAGCCTCTAGTAACTTAGTGACCTCTTTTTGCACCACCTCCTTCATGGCTGGATTTAGCCGCCTTTGTGATTGAATCACTGGCTTAGCATCATCCTCCAATAGGATCTTGTGCATGCATCTTGCTGGGCTAATGCCCTTAAGATCACTTATGGACCACCCAAGAGCTGTCTTGTGTGTCCTTAGCACTTGAATTAGTGCTTCCTCTTCCTGTGGATTTAAAGCAGAGCTTATGATCACTGGAAAAGTTTCACTTCTCCCAGAAATGCATATTTCAGGGATGGTGGTAGTGGCTTGAGCTCGGGTTTAGGAGGCTTATCTTCTTCTTGAGGAATTTTCAGAATTTCTTTTATTTCCTTTAGTTCCTCCAGATCAGGCTGAACATCTTTAAAGATGTCCTCTAGCTCTGATTCAAGACTTTCAGTCATATTGACCTCCTCCACCAAAGATTCAATGATATCAGCGCTCATGCAGTCATTTGATGTGTCTGGATGCTGCATAGCTTTGACAACATTCAACTTGAACTCATCCTCATTGACTCTCAGGGTTACTTCCCCTTTTTGTACATCAATGAGAGTTCGTCCAGTTGCTAGGAAAGGTCTTCCTAGAATGAGAGTTGCACTCTTGTGCTCCTCCATTTCTAGCACTACAAAGTCAGTTGGAAAGGCAAATGGCCCAACCTTGACAATCATGTCCTCTATTATGCCTGATGGATATTTAATGGAGCCATCAGCAAGTTGGAGGCATATCCGGGTTGGTTTGACTTCTTCAGTCATCCCAAGCTTTCTGATAGTGGATGCAGGTATTAGATTGATTCTTGCTCCAAGATCACATAGGGCTGTCTTGGTGCAAGCACCTTCTAATGTGCATGGTATCATAAAGCTTCCTGGATCTTGAAGCTTTTCTGGTAAGCTTTTCAAAATGACTGCACTGCATTCTTCAGTGAGAAATACTTTTTCAGTTTCTCTCCAATCCTTCTTATGACTTAAGATTTCTTTCATGAACTTAGCATAAGAAGGTATTTGCTCAAGTGCCTCTGCAAATGGAATCTTTATTTCAAGAGTCCTTAGATAGTCTGCAAAGCGGGCAAATTGCTTATCCTGCTCCGCTTGGCGGAGTTTCTGAGGATAAGGCATCTTGGCTTTATATTCTTCAACCTTAGATGCTGCAGGTTTGTTCCTTACAGAAGTGGTTGAAGAAGCCTTTTTAGAGGGATTACTGTCAGCACTCTCAGGTGTCTGATCCTCCCTTGGCGTCTGAACGCCAGGATTGGGTGGAAAATGGGCATTTAACGCCAACTTTTCCCCCTTTTCTGGCGTTTGAACGCCAGAACTGGGCAGGGAATGGGCGTTTAACGCCAGCTTTCCCTCCTTTTCTGGCGTTTGAACGCCAATAGCATTCCTCTCTGGGCTCTTACTGTCCTCAGAGGGATTTTGGATAGTGGTTTGGCTATCCTTTGTCAATTGTTCCTTTACTGACTTTTTGCTACTTTGAGCAATGTTATTCAGTGTTTTCCCACTCCTCAGTTGAACTGCTTGGCATTCTTCTGTTATCTATTTAGATAGCTGCTGTTTTGCCTGATTCAACTGTGATTCCATGTTCTTGTTAGCAATTTTAGTCTCTTGGAGCATCTCTTTAAATTCTGCTAACTGTTTTGTCATCAGGTGTAATTGCTGATTAAGCTCAACCATCTGTTCTTGAGGATTAGGATCAGTGGCTACTGCCATAACTTCTTCTTTTGTAGAGAACTCATTGCTAGAGTACAAATGTTAATTTCTAGCAACAGTATCTATAAGCTCTTGAGCCTCCTCAATCGTCTTCTTCATATGTATAGATCCACCAGCTGAGTGGTCTAGAGACATTTGAGCTTTTTCTGTAAGCCCATAGTAGAAGATGTCTAATTGTACCCACTCTGAAAACATTTCAGAGGGGCATTTTCTTAGCATACCTCTATACCTCTCCCAGGCATTATAAAGGGATTCATTATCCTCTTGTTTAAAGCCTTGGATGTCCAGCCTTAGCTGTGTCATCCTTTTTGGAGGGTAAAATTGACTCAGGAATTTGTCTGATAACTGTTTCCATGTCTTTATGCTTGCTGTAGGTTGGTTATTTAAACACCTCTTAGCTTGATCTTTTACAGCAAATGGAAACAGTAATAATCTGTAGACATCCTGATCCACCTCTTTATCACGTACTGTGTCAGCAAGTTGTAAGAATTGTGCCAGAAACTCAATAGGTTCTTCCTCTGGAAGACCGGAATACTGGCAATTTTGCTGCACTATGATAATGAGTTGAGGATTTAACTCAAAGCTGCTTGCTTTAATGGGAGGTATACAGATGCTACTCCCATATGCAGCTGTAATGGGGTTAGCATATGACCCCAGAGTCTTTCTGGACTGTTCAATTCCACTTAGGTCCATGATGGAGAAAGGGAATATGATATGGATTCACAAGTAAAGTTTTTTTTATTTTAATTAAAAGTGACCGAAAATAATAAAAGAAAATAAATGGAAAATAAAATAAAATTTTGAAAAATAAAATCAAAGCAAATTGAAAACTAAATTAATTAATTAATTAAAAAGATATGATTGAGAAGATATGATTGCAAATAAAAATGATTGAAAAGATATGATTTTGAAAATCTTTGACTAATTTAATGCAAAATTTCGAAAATTATGAGTAAAACAAGGAAAGAATATTTTTTATTTTTAAATTTTAATGAGGAAAGAGAAAAACAACAGAACGACACTAAACTTAGAAATTTTAGATCAAAACTAAGAGAACAAACAAGAAAACTTTAAATGTCAAGATGAACACCAAGAACACTTTGAGGATCAAGATGAACACCAAGAACAAATTTTTGAAAAATTTTTAAGTGAATAAAAGCACAAAAGACACCAAACTTAAAATTTTTAGAAAATCAAACACAAACTTTCGAAAACTTAAAGGAAAACACAAAGAAGACACCAAACTTAAAATATAAAACTAAACTAAAATAAAAGGCTCTAAACCAACAAAAATAAAACAGTCCTAATCTAAGCAACAAGATAAACCGTCAGTTGTCCAAACTCGAACAATCCCCGGCAACGGCGCCAAAAACTTGGTGCACGAAATTGCAATCACACTTTTGCAACCCCGCACAACTAACCAGCAAGTGCACTGGGTCGTCCAAGTAATACCTTACGTGAGTAAGGGTCGATCCCACGGAGATTGTCGGCTTGAAGCAAGCTATGGTTATCTTGTAAATCTTAGTCAGGATATCAATAATTATCAGGGTTGATTGTGAAAAGTAAAAGAACATGAAATAAGTACTTGTTTTGCAGTAATGGAGAACAGGTTGAGGTTTTGGAGATGCTCCATCTTCTGAATCTCTGCTTTCCTACTGTCTTCTTCTTCAAACACGCAAGGCTCCTTCCATGGCAAGCTGTATGCAAGGGTTTCACCGTTGTCAGTGGCTACCTCCCATCCTCTCAGTGGAAATGTTCAACGCACCCTGTCACGGCACGGCTATCCATCTGTCGGTTCTCAATCAGGCCGGAATAGAATCCAGTGATTCTTTTGCGTCTGTCACTAACGCCCCGCCCTCAGGAGTTTGAAGCTCGTCACAGTCATTCAATCATTGAATCCTACTCAGAATACCACAGATAAGGTTTAGACCTTCCGGATTCTCTTGAATGCCGCCATCAGTTCTAGCCTATACCACGAAGATTCTGGTTAAGGAATCCAAGAGATATCTACTCAATCTAAGATAGAACGGAGGTGGTTGTCAGGCACACGTTCATAGATGAGAATATGATGAGTGTCACGGATCATCACATTCATCCGGGTTAAGAACAAGTGATATCTTAGAATGGAAGCAAGCATGATTGAATGAAAAACAGTAGTAATTGCATTAATCCATCAAGACACAGTAGAGCTCCTCACCCCCAACCATGGAGTTTAGAGACTCATGCTGTAAAAGATACAATGAGAAACGTGTAAAGTGTCATGGGGTACAGATACAATGTCAAAAGATCCTATTAATAGTGAACTAGTAACCTAGGGTATACAGAAATGAGTAAATGACATAAAAATCCACTTCCGGGCCCACTTGGTGTGTGCTTGGGCTGAGCATTGAAGCATTTTCGTGTAGAGACTCTTTCTGGAGTTAAACGCCAGCTTTGGTGCCAGTTTGGGCGTTTAACTCCAATTTTTATGCCAGTTCTGGCGTTTAACGCTGGAAATTCTGAGGGTGACTTTGAACGCCGGTTTGGGCCATCAAATCTTGGGCAAAGTATGGACTATCATATATTGCTGGAAAGCCCAGGATGTCTACTTTCCAACGCCGTTGAGAGCGCGCCAATTGGGTCTCTGTAGCTCCAGAAAATCCCCTTCGAGTGCAGGGAGGTCTGAATCCAACAGCATCTGCAGTCCTTTTCAGTCTCTGAATCAGATTTTTGCTCAGGTCCCTCAATTTCAGCCAGAAAATACCTGAAATCACAGAAAAACACACAAACTCATAGTAAAGTCCAGAAAAGTGAATTTTAACTAAAAACTAACAAAAATATACTAAAAACCAACTAGATCATACTAAAAACATACTAAAAACAGTGCCAAAAAGCGTACAAATTATCCGCTCATCACAACACCAAACTTAAATTGTTGCTTGTCCCCAAGCAACTGAAAATCAATTAGGATAAAAAGAAGAGAATATACTATAGACTCCAAAATATCAAGGAAACTCAGCTCCAATTAGATGAGCGGGACTAGTAGCTTTTTGCTTCCGAACAGTTTTGGCACCTCACTCTATCCTTTGAAGTTCAGAATGATTGGCATCTATAGGAACTCAGAACTCAGATAGTGTTATTGATTCTCCTAGTTAAGTATAATGATTCTTGAACATAGCTATGTCATGAGTCTTGGCTGTGGCCCAAAGCACTCTGTCATCCAGTATTACCACCGGATACATACATGCCACAGATACATACTTGGGTGAACCTTTTCAGATTATGACCCAGCTTTGCTAGAGTCCCCAATTATAGGTGTCCAGGGTTCTTAAGCACACTCTTTTTGCCTTGGATCACAACTTTATTTCCTTCTTTTTCTTCTATTTTTTCTCCTTTTTTTCGTTTTTTTTGTATTCACTGCTTTTTCTTGCTTCAAGAATCACTTTGATGATTTTTCAGATCCTCAATAACAGTTCTCTTTTTCCATCATTCTTTCAAGAGCCAACAATTTAACATTCTCAAAACAACAAATTCAAAAGACATATGCACTGTTCAAGCATTCATTCGGAAAACAAAAAGTATTGTCACCACATCAAACTAATTCAACTGGTTTCAAGGATAAATTCGAAATCCTGTACTTCTTGTTCTTTTGTGATTAAAGCATTTTTCATTTAAGAGAGGTGATGGATTCATAAGACATTCATAGCTTTAAGGCATAGACACTAAGATACTAATGATCATGTAATAAGACACAAACATGGATAAACATAAGCATAAAGATTCGAAAAATAGAAAATAAAGAACAAGGAGATTAAAGAACGGGTCCACCTTAGTGATGGCGGCTTGTTCTTCCTCTTGAAGATCTTATGGAGTGCTTGAGCTCCTCAATGTCTCTTCCTTGCCTTTGTTGCTCCTCTCTCATGATTCTATGATCTTCTTTAATTTCATGGAGGAGGACGGAATGTTCTTGGTGCTCCACCCTTAGTTGTCCCATGTTGGAACTCAATTCTCCTAGGGAGGTGTTGATTTGCTCCCAATAGTTTTGTGGAGGAAAGTGCATCCCTTGAGATGAATCTCTCCATCTCCCATGGCTCGGAGGTGGAAGCTTTTGCCTTCCCCTTCCTCCTTCTAGAGGTTTCTCCGGCTTTAGGTGCCATAAATGGTTATGGAGAAACAAAAAAGCAACGCTTTTACCACACCAAACTTAGAAGGTTTGCTCGTCCTCAAGCAAAAGAAGAAAGAAGAGAGAGTGGTGGGGTAGGTGGGGATCCTGTGGGGTCCACAGATCCTGAGGTGTCAAGGATAATTCATCCCTGCACCAAGTGGCAAGCAAAAATGCTCCTCCTACCAATCCTGGCGTTAAACGCCGGGCTGGTGCCCATTTCTGGCGTTTAACGCCAGCTTGGTGCCCATTCCTGGCGTTTAACGTCAGTCTGGTGCCCTTTTCTGGTGTTAAACGCCCAGAATGGTGCCAGACTGGGCGTTAAACGCCCATTTGCTGCCCTTACTGGCGTTTAAACGCCAGCAAGTTTTCCTCCAGGGTGTGCTATTTTTCTTTCTGTTTTTCATTCTGTTTCTGCTTTTTCAATTGATTTTGTGACTTTCCATGATCATCAACCTATAGAAAACATAAAATAACAAAGGAAAAATAATAAATATAACATTGGGTTGCCTCCCAACAAGCGCTTCTTTAATGTCAGTAGCTTGACAGTGGGCTCTCATGGAGCCTCACAGATGTTCAGAGCAATGTTGGAACCTCCCAACACCAAACTTAGAGTTTGAATGTGGGGGTTCAACACCAAACTTAGAAGTTGGTGGTGGCCTCCCAACACCAAACTTATAGTTTGACTGTGGGGGCTCTGTTTGACTCTGTTTTGAGAGAAGCTCTTCCTGCTTCCTCTCCATGGTTACAGAAGGAGAACCTTGAGTCTTATAGTTTGCACTGTCTGCAAGCCACGGAGCTTCCTGAATAGCAAACAATTGCTCATCCGGAAAGGTTTCAGAGATCTCAGTAGGATGGAGGGATGCTCCTGCTACTGGCTCTATCCTTGACAGGTGATCAGCTACTTGATTCTCTGTCCCTTTTCTGTCTCTTATTTCTATATCAAACTCTTGCAGAAGCAACACCCATCTTATGAGCCTGGGTTTTGAATCCTGCTTTGTGAGTAGATATTTAAGAGCAGCATGGTCAGTGTACACAATCACTTTTGATCCTACTAAATAAGATCTGAACTTGTCAATGGCATAAACCACTGCAAGTAACTCCTTTTCTGTGGTTGTGTAGTTCTTCTGTGCATCATTTAGAATACGGCTGCCATAATAAATGACGTGCAGAAGCTTACCATGCCTTTGTCCCAATACTGCACCAATGGCATGGTCACTGGCATCACACATTAGTTCAAATGGTAATGTCCAGTCTGGTGCAGAGATGACTGGTGCTGTGACCCGCTTAGCTTTCAGAGTCTCAAACGCCTGCAGACACTCATTATCAAAAATAAATGGAGTGTCAGCAGCTAGCAGATTACTCAGAGGTTTGGCAATTTTTGAAAAATCCCTTATAAACCTTCTGTAGAATCATGCATGCCCCAGAAAGCTTCTGATTGCCTTAACATTTTTAGGTGGTGGTAATTTTTCAATTACTTCAACTTTAGCTTGATCCACCTCTATTCCCTTGTTTGAAATTTTATGCCCAAGGACAATCCCTTCAGTCACCATAAAGTGACATTTTTCCCAGTTTAAAACTAGGTTGGTCTCTTGGCATCTTTTCAGAACAAGTGCTAGATGGTTAAGGCATGAGCTGAATGAGTCTCCAAATACTAAAAAGTCATCCATGAAGACTTCGAGAAATTTCTCTACCATATCTGAGAAGATAGAGAGCATGCACCTCTGAAAGGTTGCAGGTGCATTGCACAGACCAAAAGGCATCCTTCTGTAGGCAAATACTCCAGAGGGACATGTAAACGCTGTTTTCTCTTGGTCTTGAGGATCTACTGCAATTTGGTTATAACCTGAGTAACCGTCCAAAAAGCAGTAGTATTCATGACCTGCTAGTCTCTCTAGCATCTGGTCTATGAATGGTAAAGGAAAATGATCCTTTCTGGTGACTGTATTGAGCCTTCTGTAGTCAATACACATGCGCCACCCTGTAACTGTTCTTGTAGGAACTAGTTCATTCTTTTCATTATGAACCACTGTTATGCCTCCCTTCTTGGGGACAATGTGGACAGGGCTCACCCAGGGGCTATCTGAAATAGGATAAATAATCCCAGCCTCTAGTAACTTAGTGACCTCTTTTTGCACCACCTCCTTCATGGCTGGATTTAGCCGCCTTTGTGATTGAATCACTGGCTTAGCATCATCCTCCAATAGGATCTTGTGCATGCATCTTGCTGGGCTAATGCCCTTAAGATCACTTATGGACCACCCAAGAGCTGTCTTGTGTGTCCTTAGCACTTGAATTAGTGCTTCCTCTTCCTGTGGATTTAAAGCAGAGCTTATGATCACTGGAAAAGTTTCACTTCTCCCAGAAATGCATATTTCAGGGATGGTGGTAGTGGCTTGAGCTCGGGTTTAGGAGGCTTATCTTCTTCTTGAGGAATTTTCAGAATTTCTTTTATTTCCTTTAGTTCCTCCAGATCAGGCTGAACATCTTTAAAGATGTCCTCTAGCTCTGATTCAAGACTTTCAGTCATATTGACCTCCTCCACCAAAGAGTCAATGATATCAGCGCTCATGCAGTCATTTGATGTGTCTGGATGCTGCATAGCTTTGACAACATTCAACTTGAACTCATCCTCATTGACTCTCAGGGTTACTTCCCCTTTTTGTACATCAATGAGAGTTCGTCCAGTTGCTAGGAAAGGTCTTCCTAGAATGAGAGTTGCACTCTTGTGCTCCTCCATTTCTAGCACTACAAAGTCAGTTGGAAAGGCAAATGGCCCAACCTTGACAATCATGTCCTCTATTATGCCTGATGGATATTTAATGGAGCCATCAGCAAGTTGGAGGCATATCCGGGTTGGTTTGACTTCTTCAGTCATCCCAAGCTTTCTGATAGTGGATGCAGGTATTAGATTGATTCTTGCTCCAAGATCACATAGGGCTGTCTTGGTGCAAGCACCTTCTAATGTGCATGGTATCATAAAGCTTCCTGGATCTTGAAGCTTTTCTGGTAAGCTTTTCAAAATGACTGCACTGCATTCTTCAGTGAGAAATACTTTTTCAGTTTCTCTCCAATCCTTCTTATGACTTAAGATTTCTTTCATGAACTTAGCATAAGAAGGTATTTGCTCAAGTGCCTCTGCAAATGGAATCTTTATTTCAAGAGTCCTTAGATAGTCTGCAAAGCGGGCAAATTGCTTATCCTGCTCCGCTTGGCGGAGTTTCTGAGGATAAGGCATCTTGGCTTTATATTCTTCAACCTTAGATGCTGCAGGTTTGTTCCTTACAGAAGTGGTTGAAGAAGCCTTTTTAGAGGGATTACTGTCAGCACTCTCAGGTGTCTGATCCTCCCTTGGCGTCTGAACGCCAGGATTGGGTGGAAAATGGGCATTTAACGCCAACTTTTCCCCCTTTTCTGGCGTTTGAACGCCAGAACTGGGCAGGGAATGGGCGTTTAACGCCAGCTTTCCCTCCTTTTCTGGCGTTTGAACGCCAATAGCATTCCTCTCTAGGCTCTTACTGTCCTCAGAGGGATTTTGGATAGTGGTTTGGCTATCCTTTGTCAATTGTTCCTTTACTGACTTTTTGCTACTTTGAGCAATGTTATTCAGTGTTTTCCCACTCCTCAGTTGAACTGCTTGGCATTCTTCTGTTATCTATTTAGATAGCTGCTGTTTTGCCTGATTCAACTGTGATTCCATGTTCTTGTTAGCAATTTTAGTCTCTTGGAGCATCTCTTTAAATTCTGCTAACTGTTTTGTCATCAGGTGTAATTGCTGATTAAGCTCAACCATCTGTTCTTGAGGATTAGGATCAGTGGCTACTGCCATAACTTCTTCTTTTGTAGAGAACTCATTGCTAGAGTACAAATGTTAATTTCTAGCAACAGTATCTATAAGCTCTTGAGCCTCCTCAATCGTCTTCTTCATATGTATAGATCCACCAGCTGAGTGGTCTAGAGACATCTGAGCTTTTTCTGTAAGCCCATAGTAGAAGATGTCTAATTGTACCCACTCTGAAAACATTTCAGAGGGGCATTTTCTTAGCATACCTCTATACCTCTCCCAGGCATTATAAAGGGATTCATTATCCTCTTGTTTAAAGCCTTGGATGTCCAGCCTTAGCTGTGTCATCCTTTTTGGAGGGTAAAATTGACTCAGGAATTTGTCTGATAACTGTTTCCATGTCTTTATGCTTGCTGTAGGTTGGTTATTTAAACACCTCTTAGCTTGATCTTTTACAGCAAATGGAAACAGTAATAATCTGTAGACATCCTGATCCACCTCTTTATCACGTACTGTGTCAGCAAGTTGTAAGAATTGTGCCAGAAACTCAATAGGTTCTTCCTCTGGAAGACCGGAATACTGGCAATTTTGCTGCACTATGATAATGAGTTGAGGATTTAACTCAAAGCTGCTTGCTTTAATGGGAGGTATACAGATGCTACTCCCATATGCAGCTGTAATGGGGTTAGCATATGACCCCAGAGTCTTTCTGGACTGTTCAATTCCACTTAGGTCCATGATGGAGAAAGGGAATATGATATGGATTCACAAGTAAAGTTTTTTTTATTTTAATTAAAAGTGACCGAAAATAATAAAAGAAAATAAATGGAAAATAAAATAAAATTTTGAAAAATAAAATCAAAGCAAATTGAAAACTAAATTAATTAATTAATTAAAAAGATATGATTGAGAAGATATGATTGCAAATAAAAATGATTGAAAAGATATGATTTTGAAAATCTTTGACTAATTTAATGCAAAATTTCGAAAATTATGAGTAAAACAAGGAAAGAATATTTTTTATTTTTAAATTTTAATGAGGAAAGAGAAAAACAACAGAACGACACTAAACTTAGAAATTTTAGATCAAAACTAAGAGAACAAACAAGAAAACTTTAAATGTCAAGATGAACACCAAGAACACTTTGAGGATCAAGATGAACACCAAGAACAAATTTTTGAAAAATTTTTAAGTGAATAAAAGCACAAAAGACACCAAACTTAAAATTTTTAGAAAATCAAACACAAACTTTCGAAAACTTAAAGGAAAACACAAAGAAGACACCAAACTTAAAATATAAAACTAAACTAAAATAAAAGGCTCTAAACCAACAAAAATAAAACAGTCCTAATCTAAGCAACAAGATAAACCGTCAGTTGTCCAAACTCGAACAATCCCGGCAACGGCGCCAAAAACTTGGTGCACGAAATTGCAATCACACTTTTGCAACCCCGCACAACTAACCAGCAAGTGCACTGGGTCGTCCAAGTAATACCTTACGTGAGTAAGGGTCGATCCCACGGAGATTGTCGGCTTGAAGCAAGCTATGGTTATCTTGTAAATCTTAGTCAGGATATCAATAATTATCAGGGTTGATTGTGAAAAGTAAAAGAACATGAAATAAGTACTTGTTTTGCAGTAATGGAGAACAGGTTGAGGTTTTGGAGATGCTCCATCTTCTGAATCTCTGCTTTCCTACTGTCTTCTTCTTCAAACACGCAAGGCTCCTTCCATGGCAAGCTGTATGCAAGGGTTTCACCGTTGTCAGTGGCTACCTCCCATCCTCTCAGTGGAAATGTTCAACGCACCCTGTCACGGCACGGCTATCCATCTGTCGGTTCTCAATCAGGCCGGAATAGAATCCAGTGATTCTTTTGCGTCTGTCACTAACGCCCCGCCCTCAGGAGTTTGAAGCTCGTCACAGTCATTCAATCATTGAATCCTACTCAGAATACCACAGATAAGGTTTAGACCTTCCGGATTCTCTTGAATGCCGCCATCAGTTCTAGCCTATACCACGAAGATTCTGGTTAAGGAATCCAAGAGATATCTACTCAATCTAAGATAGAACGGAGGTGGTTGTCAGGCACACGTTCATAGATGAGAATATGATGAGTGTCACGGATCATCACATTCATCCGGGTTAAGAACAAGTGATATCTTAGAATGGAAGCAAGCATGATTGAATGAAAAACAGTAGTAATTGCATTAATCCATCAAGACACAGTAGAGCTCCTCACCCCCAACCATGGAGTTTAGAGACTCATGCTGTAAAAGATACAATGAGAAACGTGTAAAGTGTCATGGGGTACAGATACAATGTCAAAAGATCCTATTAATAGTGAACTAGTAACCTAGGGTATACAGAAATGAGTAAATGACATAAAAATCCACTTCCGGGCCCACTTGGTGTGTGCTTGGGCTGAGCATTGAAGCATTTTCGTGTAGAGACTCTTTCTGGAGTTAAACGCCAGCTTTGGTGCCAGTTTGGGCGTTTAACTCCAATTTTTATGCCAGTTCTGGCGTTTAACGCTGGAAATTCTGAGGGTGACTTTGAACGCCGGTTTGGGCCATCAAATCTTGGGCAAAGTATGGACTATCATATATTGCTGGAAAGCCCAGGATGTCTACTTTCCAACGCCGTTGAGAGCGCGCCAATTGGGTCTCTGTAGCTCCAGAAAATCCCCTTCGAGTGCAGGGAGGTCTGAATCCAACAGCATCTGCAGTCCTTTTCAGTCTCTGAATCAGATTTTTGCTCAGGTCCCTCAATTTCAGCCAGAAAATACCTGAAATCACAGAAAAACACACAAACTCATAGTAAAGTCCAGAAAAGTGAATTTTAACTAAAAACTAACAAAAATATACTAAAAACCAACTAGATCATACTAAAAACATACTAAAAACAGTGCCAAAAAGCGTACAAATTATCCGCTCATCACAACACCAAACTTAAATTGTTGCTTGTCCCCAAGCAACTGAAAATCAATTAGGATAAAAAGAAGAGAATATACTATAGACTCCAAAATATCAAGGAAACTCAGCTCCAATTAGATGAGCGGGACTAGTAGCTTTTTGCTTCCGAACAGTTTTGGCACCTCACTCTATCCTTTGAAGTTCAGAATGATTGGCATCTATAGGAACTCAGAACTCAGATAGTGTTATTGATTCTCCTAGTTAAGTATAATGATTCTTGAACATAGCTATGTCATGAGTCTTGGCTGTGGCCCAAAGCACTCTGTCATCCAGTATTACCACCGGATACATACATGCCACAGACACATACTTGGGTGAAACTTTTCAGATTATGACCCAGCTTTGCTAGAGTCCCCAATTATAGGTGTCCAGGGTTCTTAAGCACACTCTTTTTGCCTTGGATCACAACTTTATTTCCTTCTTTTTCTTCTATTTCTTCTCCTTTTTTTCGTTTTTTTTTGTATTCACTGCTTTTTCTTGCTTCAAGAATCACTTTGATGATTTTTCAGATCCTCAATAACAGTTCTCTTTTTCCATCATTCTTTCAAGAGCCAACAATTTTAACATTCTCAAAACAACAAATTCAAAAGACATATGCACTGTTCAAGCATTCATTCGGAAAACAAAAAGTATTGTCACCACATCAAACTAATTCAACTGGTTTCAAGGATAAATTCGAAATCCTGTACTTCTTGTTCTTTTGTGATTAAAGCATTTTTCATTTAAGAGAGGTGATGGATTCATAAGACATTCATAGCTTTAAGGCATAGACACTAAGATACTAATGATCATGTAATAAGACACAAACATGGATAAACATAAGCATAAAGATTCGAAAAATAGAAAATAAAGAACAAGGAGATTAAAGAACGGGTCCACCTTAGTGATGGCGGCTTGTTCTTCCTCTTGAAGATCTTATGGAGTGCTTGAGCTCCTCAATGTCTCTTCCTTGCCTTTGTTGCTCCTCTCTCATGATTCTATGATCTTCTTTAATTTCATGGAGGAGGACGGAATGTTCTTGGTGCTCCACCCTTAGTTGTCCCATGTTGGAACTCAATTCTCCTAGGGAGGTGTTGATTTGCACCCAATAGTTTTGTAGAGGAAAGTGCATCCCTTGAGATGAATCTCTCCATCTCCTATGGCTCGGAGGTGGAAGCTTTTGCCTTCCCCTTCCTCCTTCTAGAGGTTTCTCCGGCCTTAGGTGCCATAAATGGTTATGGAGAAACAAAAAAGCAACGCTTTTACCACACCAAACTTAGAAGGTTTGCTCGTCCTCGAGCAAAAGAAGAAAGAAGAGAGAGTGGTGGGGTAGGTGGGGATCCTATGGGGTCCACAGATCCTGAGGTGTCAAGGATAATTCATCCCTGCACCAAGTGGCAAGCAAAAATGCTCCTCCTGCCAATCCTGGCGTTAAACGCCGGGCTGGTGCCCATTTTTGGCGTTTAACGCCAGCTTGGTGCCCATTCCTGGCGTTTAACGCCAGTCTGGTGCCCTTTTCTGGCGTTAAACGCCCAGAATGGTGCCAGACTGGGCGTTAAACGCCCATTTGCTGCCCTTACTGGTGTTTAAATGCCAGCAAGTTTTCCTCCAGGGTGGGCTATTTTTCTTTCTGTTTTTCATTCTGTTTCTGCTTTTTCAATTGATTTTGTGACTTTCCATGATCATCAACCTATAGAAAACATAAAATAACAAAGGAAAAATAATAAATATAACATTGGGTTGCCTCCCAACAAGCGCTTCTTTAATGTCAGTAGCTTGACAGTGGGCTCTCATGGAGCCTCACAGATGTTCAGAGCAATGTTGGAACCTCCCAACACCAAACTTAGAGTTTGAATGTGGGGGTTCAACACCAAACTTAGAAGTTGGTGGTGGCCTCCCAACACCAAACTTATAGTTTGACTGTGGGGGCTCTGTTTGACTCTGTTTTGAGAGAAGCTCTTCCTGCTTCCTCTCCATGGTTACAGAAGGAGAACCTTGAGTCTTATAGTTTGCACTGTCTGCAAGCCACGGAGCTTCCTGAATAGCAAACAATTGCTCATCCGGAAAGGTTTCAGAGATCTCAGTAGGATGGAGGGATGCTCCTGCTACTGGCTCTATCCTTGACAGGTGATCAGCTACTTGATTCTCTGTCCTTTTTCTGTCTCTTATTTCTATATCAAACTCTTGCAGAAGCAACACCCATCTTATGAGCCTGGGTTTTGAATCCTGCTTTGTGAGTAGATATTTAAGAGCAGCATGGTCAGTGTACACAATCACTTTTGATCCTACTAAATAAGATTTGAACTTGTCAATGGCATAAACCACTGCAAGTAACTCCTTTTCTATGGTTGTGTAGTTCTTCTGTGCATCATTTAGAATACGGCTGCCATAATAAATGACATGCAGAAGCTTACCATGCCTTTGTCCCAATACTGCACCAATGGCATGGTCACTGGCATCACACATTAGTTCAAATGGTAATGTCCAGTCTGGTGCAGAGATGACTGGTGCTGTGACCCGCTTAGCTTTCAGAGTCTCAAACGCCTGCAGACACTCATTATCAAAAATAAATGGAGTGTCAGCAGCTAGCAGATTACTCAGAGGTTTGGCAATTTTTGAAAAATCCCTTATAAACCTTCTGTAGAATCATGCATGCCCCAGAAAGCTTCTGATTGCCTTAACATTTTTAGGTGGTGGTAATTTTTCAATTACTTCAACTTTAGCTTGATCCACCTCTATTCCCTTGTTTGAAATTTTATGCCCAAGGACAATCCCTTCAGTCACCATAAAGTGACATTTTTCCCAGTTTAAAACTAGGTTGGTCTCTTGGCATCTTTTCAGAACAAGTGCTAGATGGTTAAGGCATGAGCTAAATGAGTCTCCAAATACTGAAAAGTCATCCATGAAGACTTCGAGAAATTTCTCTACCATATCTGAGAAGATAGAGAGCATGCACCTCTGAAAGGTTGCAGGTGCATTGCACAGACCAAAAGGCATCCTTCTGTAGGCAAATACTCCAGAGGGACATGTAAACGCTGTTTTCTCTTGGTCTTGAGGATCTACTGCAATTTGGTTATAACCTGAGTAACCGTCTAAAAAGCAGTAGTATTCATGACCTGCTAGTCTCTCTAGCATCTGGTCTATGAATGGTAAAGGAAAATGATCCTTTCTGGTGACTGTATTGAGCCTTCTGTAGTCAATACACATGCGCCACCCTGTAACTGTTCTTGTAGGAACTAGTTCATTCTTTTCATTATGAACCACTGTTATGCCTCCCTTCTTGGGGACAACGTGGACAGGGCTCACCCAGGGGCTATCTGAAATAGGATAAATAATCCCAGCCTCTAGTAACTTAGTGACCTCTTTTTGCACCACCTCCTTCATGGCTGGATTTAGCCGCCTTTGTGATTGAACCACTGGCTTAGCATCATCCTCCAATAGGATCTTGTGCATGCATCTTGCTGGGCTAATGCCCTTAAGATCACTTATGGACCACCCAAGAGCTGTCTTGTGTGTCCTTAGCACTTGAATTAGTGCTTCCTCTTCCTGTGGATTTAAAGCAGAGCTTATGATCACTGGAAAAGTTTCACCTTCTCCCAGAAATGCATATTTCAGGGATGGTGGTAGTGGCTTGAGCTCGGGTTTAGGAGGCTTATCTTCTTCTTGAGGAATTTTCAGAATTTCTTTTATTTCCTTTAGTTCCTCCAGATCAGGCTGAACATCTTTAAAGATGTCCTCTAGCTCTGATTCAAGACTTTCAGTCATATTGACCTCCTCCACCAAAGAGTCAATGATATCAGCGCTCATGCAGTCATTTGATGTGTCTGGATGCTGCATAGCTTTGACAACATTCAACTTGAACTCATCCTCATTGACTCTCAGGGTTACTTCCCCTTTTTGTACATCAATGAGAGTTCGTCCAGTTGCTAGGAAAGGTCTTCCTAGAATGAGAGTTGCACTCTTGTGCTCCTCCATTTCCAGCACTACAAAGTCAGTTGGAAAGGCAAATGGCCCAACCTTGACAATCATGTCCTCTATTATGCCTGATGGATATTTAATGGAGCCATCAGCAAGTTGGAGGCATATCCGGGTTGGTTTGACTTCTTCAGTCATCCCAAGCTTTCTGATAGTGGATGCAGGTATTAGATTGATGCTTGCTCCAAGATCACATAGGGCTGTCTTGGTGCAAGCACCTTCTAATGTGCATGGTATCATAAAGCTTCCTGGATCTTGAAGCTTTTCTGGTAAGCTTTTCAAAATGACTGCACTGCATTCTTCAGTGAGAAATACTTTTTCAGTTTCTCTCCAATCCTTCTTATGACTTAAGATTTCTTTCATGAACTTAGCATAAGAAGGTATTTGCTCAAGTGACTCTGCAAATGGAATCTTTATTTCAAGAGTCCTTAGATAGTCTGCAAAGCGGGCAAATTGCTTATCCTGCTCCGCTTGGCGGAGTTTCTGAGGATA
The DNA here is from genome assembly GCF_003086295.3 of Arachis hypogaea. Taxonomy (NCBI): domain Eukaryota; kingdom Viridiplantae; phylum Streptophyta; class Magnoliopsida; order Fabales; family Fabaceae; genus Arachis; species Arachis hypogaea. Next base: position 25,762,492 of record NC_092041.1, on the reverse strand, counting down.
AGGCATCTTGGCTTTATATTCTTCAACCTTAGATGCTGCAGGTTTGTTCCTTACAGAAGTGGTTGAAGAAGCCTTTTTAGAGGGATTACTGTCAGCACTCTCAGGTGTCTGATCCTCCCTTGGCGTCTGAACGCCAGGATTGGGTGGAAAATGGGCGTTTAACGCCAACTTTTCCCCTTTTTCTGGCGTTTGAACGCCAGAACTGGGCAGGGAATGGGCGTTTAACGCCAGCTTTCCCTCCTTTTCTGGCGTTTGAACGCCAATAGCATTCCTCTCTGGGCTCTTACTGTCCTCAGAGGGATTTTGGATAGTGGTTTGGCTATCCTTTGTCATTTGTTCCTTTACTGACTTTTTGCTTCTTTGAGCAATGTTATTCAGTGTTTTCCCACTCCTCAGTTGAACTGCTTGGCATTCTTCTGTTATCTGTTTAGATAGCTGCTGTTTTGCCTGATTCAACTGTGATTCCATGTTCTTGTTAGCAATTTTAGTCTCTTGGAGCATCTCTTTAAATTCTGCTAACTGTTTTGTCATCAGGTGTAATTGCTGATTAAGCTCAACCATCTGTTCTTGAGGATTAGGATCAGTGGCTGCTGCCATAACTTCTTCTTTTGTAGAGAACTCATTGCTAGAGTACAAATGTTGATTTCTAGCAACAGTATCTATAAGCTCTTGAGCCTCCTCAATCGTCTTCCTCATATGTATAGATCCACCAGCTGAGTGGTCTAGAGACATCTGAGCTTTTTCTGTAATCCCATAGTAGAAGATGTCTAACTGTACCCACTCTGAAAACATTTCAGAGGGGCATTTTCTTAGCATACCTCTATACCTCTCCCAAGCATTATAAAGGGATTCATTATCCTCTTGTTTAAAGCCTTGGATGTCCAGCCTTAGCTGTGTCATCCTTTTTGGAGGGTAAAATTGACTCAGGAATTTGTCTGATAACTGTTTCCATGTCTTTATGCTTGCTGTAGGTTGGTTATTTAACCACCTCTTAGCTTGATCTTTTACAGCAAATGGAAACAGTAATAATCTGTAGACATCCTGATCCACCTCTTTATCACGTACTGTGTCAGCAAGTTGTAAGAATTGTGCCAGAAACTCAGTAGGTTCTTCCTCTGGAAGACCGGAATACTGGCAATTTTGCTGCACTATGATAATGAGTTGAGGATTTAGCTCAAAGCTGCTTGCTTTAATGGGAGGTATACAGATGCTACTCCCATATGCAGCTGTAATGGGGTTAGCATATGACCCCAAAGTCTTTCTGGACTGTTCAATTCCACTTAGGTCCATGATGGAGAAAGGGAATATGATATGGATTCACAAGTAAAGTTTTTTTTTATTTTAATTAAAAGTGACCGAAAATAATAAAAGAAAATAAATGGAAAATAAAATAAAATTTCAAAAAATAAAATCAAAGCAAATTGAAAACTAAATTAATTAATTAATTAAAAAGATATGATTGAGAATTATTTTAAAAAAGATATGATTGAGAAGATATGATTGCAAATAAAAATGATTGAAAAGATATGATTTTGAAAATCTTTGACTAATTTAATGCAAAATTTCGAAAATTATGAGTAAAACAAGGAAAGAATATTTTTTATTTTTAAATTTTAATGAGGAAAGAGAAAAACAACAGAACGACACTAAACTTAGAAATTTTAGATCAAAACTAAGAGAACAAACAAGAAAACTTTAAATGTCAAGATGAACACCAAGAACACTTTGAGGATCAAGATGAACACCAAGAACAAATTTTTGAAAAATTTTTAAGTGAATAAAAGCACAAAAGACACCAAACTTAAAATTTTTAGAAAATCAAACACAAACTTTCGAAAACTTAAAGGAAAACACAAAGAAGACACCAAACTTAAAATATAAAACTAAACTCAAATAAAAGACTCTAAACCAACAAAAATAAAACAGTCCTAATCTAAGCAACAAGATAAACCGTCAGTTGTCCAAACTCGAACAATCCCCGGCAACGGCGCCAAAAACTTGGTGCACGAAATTACAATCACACTTTTGCAATCCCGCACAACTAACCAGCAAGTGCACTGGGTCGTCCAAGTAATACCTTACGTGAGTAAGGGTCGATCCCACGGAGATTGTCGGCTTGAAGCAAGCTATGGTTATCTTGTAAATCTTAGTCAGGATATCAATAATTATCAGGGTTGATTGTGAAAAGTAAAAGAACATGAAATAAGTACTTGTTTTGCAGTAATGGAGAACAGGTTGAGGTTTTGGAGATGCTCCATCTTCTGAATCTCTGCTTTCCTACTGTCTTCTTCTTCAAACACGCAAGGCTCCTTCCATGGCAAGCTGTATGCAAGGGTTTCACCGTTGTCAGTGGCTACCTCCCATCCTCTCAGTGGAAATATTCAACGCACCCTGTCACGGCACGACTATCCATCTGTCGGTTCTCAATCAGGCCGGAATAGAATCCAGTGATTCTTTTGCGTCTGTCACTAACGCCCCGCCCTCAGGAGTTTGAAGCTCGTCACAGTCATTCAATCATTGAATCCTACTCAGAATACCACAGACAAGGTTTAGACCTTCCGGATTCTCTTGAATGCCGCCATCAGTTCTAGCCTATACCACGAAGATTCTGGTTAAGGAATCCAAGAGATATCTACTCAATCTAAGATAGAACGGAGGTGGTTGTCAGGCACACGTTCATAGATGAGAATATGATGAGTGTCACGGATCATCACATTCATCCGGGTTAAGAACAAGTGATATCTTAGAATGGAAGCAAGCATGATTGAATGAAAAATAGTAGTAATTGCATTAATCCATCAAGACACAGCAGAGCTCCTCACCCCCAACCATGGGGTTTAGAGACTCATGCTGTAAAAGATACAATGAGAAACGTGTAAAGTGTCATGAGGTACAGATACAATGTCAAAAGATCCTATTAATAGTGAACTAGTAACCTAAGGTATACAGAAATGAGTAAATGACATAAAAATCCACTTCCGGGCCCACTTGGTGTGTGCTTGGGCTGAGCATTGAAGCATTTTCGTGTAGAGACTCTTTCTGGAGTTAAACGCCAGCTTTGGTGCCAATTTGGGCGTTTAACTCCAATTTTTATGCCAGTTCCGGCGTTTAACGCTGGAAATTCTGAGGGTGACTTTGAACGCCGGTTTGGGCCATCAAATCTTGGGCAAAGTATGAACTATCATATATTGCTGGAAAGCCCAGGATGTCTACTTTCCAACGCTGTTGAGAGCGCACCAATTGGGCTTCTGTAGCTCCAGAAAATCCACTTCGAGTGCAGGGAGGTCAGAATCCAACAGCATCTGCAGTCCTTTTCAGTCTCTGAATCAGATTTTTGCTCAGGTCCCTCAATTTCAGCCAGAAAATACCTGAAATCACAGAAAAACACACAAACTCATAGTAAAGTCCAGAAAAGTGAATTTTAACTAAAAACTAACAAAAATATACTAAAAACCAACTAGATCATACTAAAAACATACTAAAAACAGTGCCAAAAAGCGTACAAATTATCCGCTCATCAAGGGTCAAGCACTGGATTGGTGGCTTGCTGAACCTAGGGGAGGTCTGAACACTTGGGAGAAGCTTGTTAACAAATTCGTGAACAGGTTCTCTCCTTCACAAAGACTGACTAAGTTAATAACAGACGTTCAAACCTTTAGATAGAAAGATAACGAGTCCCTCTATGATGCTTGAGAAAGGTACAAGCTGATGTTCAGAATTGTCCCCTATATGTTTTCAGGTTGGGGCAAGACAGTCATCATCTATGAACAGGTCAACTTTCAACCAAGTGTGCGGATGCACACATCTGTGCGTCCGCACAGGACCCAACACGTGCAACGCATTTTCTGAGGCCTTTTGGCCCATTTTGGAAGGCTTGAAGGCTGAATTGAAGTGCTATATGAAGGGAGATTCAACACATTTCAAAGGGAGCTCACTTAGAAGAGTAATTAGGAGTAGAAGTAGGAGTAGTGTAGCATTGCTCTCTTAGAGTTTCATTTTCCATTCTCATGTAACATTTTATAGCAAGCTTAATTTTGGATTTTGATCATCTTTAATTGTAAATACTCTTTAATTTCACTTTAATTGCATTGTCTTTATTTTCATTTTCTTTGGTTCAAGTTACTTTGTTTATAATTGCAATTTTCAGTTTCTTAAAGTTTTGATTGATGAATTTAATGTTTCATGCCTTCTTCATGTTTGTTTGGATGTTTATCGTTAATTTTGTGCATAGTTGGTTATAGCTTTCTATTTTACTTTGCAAACTTCCATGTTTTGGTTTTATGCACACAAGGTGTTTGTGAAAATGCCAACTTTAGATCTTGAGTGGATTTTCATACCTTGGCTTGTAGTTTGAGTTCCTACGATACTAGAGTCATAATGTCTGACATTTAGTGGTAATTCTTGGGGAGTTAGTTGGCTTTTGTTTCCATTGACGCTAGCTTTATATTAACTAGTTTGGTAAGTTGGCTAGGACTTATGGATTAAGGTCAATTATGCTTGCTTGACTTACTCCTCGATGGTTGGGGTTAACTAGGCGAGACTAACTCATGACAATTATCATAGTTGTGGTTATAGCGATGATAGGATTCCTTGGATTCTTAATTCCCAAGTCAAGGCTCCTTATTGCATTTAGAGCATTTTCACTAGTCTTGATCTTGTTTACCTTTGCTTGCATTAATTTCCAATTTTGATCATTGCTTAGTTCTTTTATATATTAAGTTCTTTCAATCTTTAGTTCTTTAATTGCAAAACCCTTTTTCGTCACAACCGAAAGCGTATAACATTTCAATTGCATCCTAGAGAAGATGACCCGATGTTTAATTACTCTCAGTTTATATTGTGTTTTGAAATTGACATTTGATTAAGAGAGTTCATTGTTGGTTTAGACGATACTACCAATGAATTGATTCTTGCTTTTGATCGATTCTAAACAGGCAAAAGGTTTTCTTATCAAGTAGCAGGGGCGTTGATTGCCTAAAGAGGAATGGCACTAGCGTCCAACTCCTAGAGAGGGGGGAAGGCATAAGCGCCAGTACAGAGGACATCCCCCTTAGACATCCTAAAATGCCCTTTCCAATTACTCTGCACGTTCATCCTGCATCACCTAAGGCCCTAGAGTACAGAGGTAAGTTGCCATACAATCAGAAACTTCAAAGACCTCCTAACACTCCTCAGATACACAGAGGTGCATCCAATAGAAGAGAGTAAGGCCCTCATCAGGACCAAAGAGGTTGAGACTAAGGTAGTACACCCTATTGATGAACTAAATGAATAAGAAGCTCAAGAAGAGGCTGGAAGCACACTGTTACACGTTCCTCTTATGGGAAGAAAGCATAAATTTCCACACCCTTAGACGCCCCAAAAAGTGGCCAAGGACAAGCACTACTCAAAATCCTTGGAAGGCTCTAAGAATTTACAAATCAATATTCTTTTTGCTGAGGATTTGGAGCAAAGGTCTCTCTCTAATGGAAGAAACCTCATTAATGCTGAGAGAGGCGAATTGATGCGGACATTACATAAGAATTACATGGTTTTCAGGGTCTTTAAACCTCCAAGACCCCCTAACAAAGGAGGTACCTGCATGCTGAGTGCAATGATGAAGCCTCCTCCCTTGCCAGAAACTCAAACAATTTTCTCAGACATCAAACCTTAGTTTGGTGTTGGGCAGTCACTACCCACAAGGGAAGAAGGTCCTAAGAGGAAGTTGCATAGGGGATGGAGAAACAATCCAACCCCTACCCTAACAAGCAAAAAGAATCACTCTGATAACAATACCAGAAAGCTTGTTAGGAGGAATTCACATCCGAGGGCATTAATCTTCCACTCTTCTCCCATGGAGTCATTACTTTTAACCAACTGGAAGAAGAGGAAGAAATTCAACAATCAAGTGTCAAGCTAATGACATTAAAGAAGTGCTTGTTAGGAGGCAACCCAACCATAAGTATCATATAGTATTTTCTTCTTTTCTATTTTTCTTTCTGTTATTTTAGTTTGATTTCATTTTAGTTTATTTTCTATTGTTTTTCATAGTTTTCTTAGTTTTTCTAATGTTTGTGATCATGTGTAGCCATTAGAACATAAATAGGAACACATAAGGAGAAAAATAGAACACCCTGGAGGGTGTCCCTTTCTGGTGTTCAATGCCAGAAGGAAGGAGAAAGTTTGGGCGTTCAACGCCCATAAGGGAAGCAGCCATGGCGTTCAACACTAAGAAGGGACCAAATTTTCTTTGCTTGAGGACAAGAAAACTTTGTAATTTTGGTGTTGCAGAGCGAGCTCTAGGTTTATAGTATTATCAATAGCACCAAAGGGAGGTGAATCATTATCACAGAAGAGCACAGCCTGAGCAACCATCCGCACTAAGGTGGTTGAGTTTCATTCCCCCTTCCTTTCTATTTTTTAATATTATATTCTATTTCCTGTTTTCTATTCTAATTCTTGCATGATCACTATTAGGATTTCCTTTGCTGTCTAGTCTAGTAGTTCAATTTTGAAAATATAAAAAAAATTGGGTATAAGATATCTCATGCAGTACTCACTAAAGCTTAAAAAGAAAATTTTTGAAAAAGAAGTGGTAAAATACATAAGATCTTGAGTTATATCATGAGTCATTCCAAATTCTTTGATGTGGTGGCCTTGCATTTATCTTCAGAATGTATGAATTAATAGTGTATAATTGATATTGAAGTTAAGCATGTTGACTCTTGAAGAACAGTGAATTTAGAAAAGTATTATTGGCTATCTAAAAAATATAAAATATTGATTCTTGAAGCAAGAAAACGCAGCAAACAAGAAAAGAAAAATAAAAATAAAAATAAAAGAAAGCTCAAAAGAAACAGAATTCAAATAAGCAAGGATCCAAGGCTTTGAGCATCAATAGTTAGGAGACTAAAAAATTGGACAAAAATGCTCAAATGAGTTGCTATCCCTAACTATATGCTTGTGGTCTGGAGGTGTTACGTAAAAAGCTTGAGACTGAGCAACTAATGTCGTGATCCAAATCTAAAGAGTACGCTTAAGAACTCTGGGCACCACTGTCTGGGAATTTAAGCGAAGCTAAATTCGAATCCAAATGCTTTCCCCAGTTAAGTTCCTATAGCATTTATGTATCCGGTTGTAATATGGAAAAACAAAATGCTTGGAGTCACGGCTAGGCTCAAAGGTGCAAAGCACCAACAAGAAGCTGTGTTCAAGAATCAAGAAAAGCAAAAAGATGAGAATCAATAATATCATTCAGATTCTAGTTCCAAGAGATGTTAACATTTCTGAGCTTTAAAGGAAAGTGAGATGCCAAAACTATCTAGAAGTAAAGAGCTAATAGCCCCATTCAATTAATTGGAACTGAGCTTCATGGAAAACTTTAAGACTTATTGTATCTTTCTCTTCTTTTTAGTCCTACTTGTTTTTGGTTGCTTGAGGACAAGCAATAGTTTAAGTTTGGTATTCTGATGAGCAGATATTTTATACACTTTTTGGCATTATTTTCTTAGTGTTTTTAGTATATTTTGTTAAGTTTTATTATGTTTTAGTAGGTTTTAGCGCAAAAATCACTTTTTGGAGGCTACTTTGAGTTTTTGTGATTTTTCTATGATTTTAGGTGTTTTTTGGTGAATTTGGAAGTTTTGGCAAAGTCTGATTTAGAGGCAACAAAAGGATAGTAGATATTGTCAGTTCCTGACTTTCGTGCATTCCAATGAGAAATTATGAGCTATAAAGGTCCAATTGATGCCCTCTTAAGGGTGTTGGAAAGCCAACTTCTAGGGCTTTTCAGCAATATATAATGGTCTATACTTTTCTTTGTATTGGACTGCCCAAGAAGGATCAATCCTCCAAGTTGAATGCCCAAACTGGCGTTCAACGCTAGCCTGGGAGCAGGGACCAGAGTTAAAGGCCCAGAATCTAAGTTGGATGCCAGGCATCAGCCTAAACACTCACCAAGTGGGCCCTAAAGTGGATTTTAGCACTTCTTAGCTTATTCTATTTTCCTTTTGTAATTTATAATTAAAAACAATATCTTTTAGGTTTAGTCTTAGAGTTTTTATTATAAACAAGGGATTTCCTTCCTCCTGAGGATCATGCCTCCCAGGAGGGGAGAAGTACATACACATTACTTTTTCCGTTTTTTCTGTAAATTATGAGCAACTAAACCTCCTAGGTTAAGGATAGGAGCTCTGCTCATTCCTATGGATTGATATCATTACTCTTCTACTTTAATACATGTTTGATTTCATTCTATGATGCATTTTCGTTCTTCATTCTTAGGAATCAGGGGTGGAACTGGTGTATAACCCCTTATTCAACAACTTCTTAAGAGTCCTTGGCGGGATAGTATTGAGCTACGGCTTGAGAATGCATCACAGAATTCAATAAGTTGTTTGGGCTAATTGAGATATGTGACCTAAAATCTCATTAGCCATGGGTAAGTGAGGTTTCTATGGTGTTAAGGCTAGAATCATAGAGGTTCATTCTCTGATCCGGAAGATCCGACCTTGTCTGTGGCGTTTTGAGTAGGATCATTAGAGATTAAAATGCGTGAGTGTCACCCTCATCCAGACTGATTGATCAACGGCCTGGTATTTGGCTTGGATAGAGGAGATTAATGACCATTGGCCCTGGCTTAATCACTTACAGCGTTGCCATTGAATGAATCACTCATTGTTGAAGTAGTTAGCAAGAAGTATTAATCCGGAAGAACAAGCATCTCCAAGGCCTTAACAGATTCTCTATCATTGTTTCTCCACCAATTGAATATTGTTTTTCTTATTATTCTGTTTTATGCGTTTACAACAACAACTCTCTTTTCTATTCGCCTGACTAAGATTTGCAAGATAACCATTGCTTGCTCAATCCAACAATTCTCGTGGGTTCGACCCTCACTCACCTGAGGTATTACTTGGACGACCCGGTATACTTACCGGTTCAGTTGTGCGAGTTCTAATTTCACGCACCAAATTTTTGGCACCGTTGTCGGGGATTGTTCGAGATTGACAAACTACCAGTTGTCTTGTTGCTTAGATCAGGTACTTTTTACTAGCTTTCTTTTAATTTTTTTCTTGTTAATTTTTGAAAATTTTCCTAAAAATCTTTTTCAAAAATATTTTCATCTTTAGTCATTCTTTCTTTTGTTTGAGTCTTGTGTCAAGTCTTTAGTTTGGTGTCCCTTTGGTTTTCATATCTTTTCTTGAGTTTTCAAAAATTGTTCTTATTTTCTTTCTTTGTGTTTGAGTTTTTCTTAGTATTTTCTATTGTTTGAATTCAAAATTTTTAAGTTTGGTGTCTTGAAGTGTTTTTTTCTCTCCAATTTTTCAAAATTAGTGTCTTTGATGTCAAATTCTTTTAATTCGGTGTCCGTCTAGAGTTTTTCTTTTGTTTTTAAATTTCAAAAAAAATAATTATATATTTTCGAAAATATTTTCTATCTTGGTTTAAAATTTTAAGGTTTGGTGTCCCGTTAGTAATCTTTTTATTTAAATTCAATTTTCTTGCTTATCTTTTCTTCCTTGATCTTTATCTTATCTTTTTCTTTAATGTTAAAACTTTGTTATCTTATCTTTCTTTTAAATTCAAATTTTAAAATTTTAGTATTTTGTTAGTTTTTCTCTTTTTCAAATTTGAATTTCAAGATCTCTCAATTGATTTTCTCTTTCCAATTTTCAAAACATTTCAAAATCAAATCTCCAATCTTTAAATTTTTAAATCTTATTTTATCTTGTTTCTTTCTCTTGACTCCTTCTTTTTAATTTTTAAGTTTTAAAATCTTATCTTGACTGTTTCTTCCTTAATTTTCAAAACTTGCCTTTTTATTTCAAATCTTTTTAATTTATTGTTTGCTTTATCTAGCTTTCATTTTAAGTTTGGTGTTTCTTTAGTCTTCCTTTCAAATTTGAATTTCAAAATCTTTAAATTTTCAAATCTTATCTTATCTTGTTAGACTTTTTCTTTTCAAATTTAATTTTTCAAATCTTTGATTGAATCTTTCTTTTTAAATTTCAAAATTTTCAAAATCAAATCTTCTATCTTATTTTCAAATCTTGTTGGTTGTTTATTTTGTTCTAACTCAATTTCAAAAGTTGGTGTTATCTTTTACTTTCTTTTTTAATTTCAAAAATTTTAAATCTTTTTTTTCCTAATTTTTTTAATTTTTCAAATTTCCTAAGTTATTTTTATTTTATTTTATTTATTTTTGAATTTTTTTATTTATTTTCGAATTAAAAAAATTGGGTATCTCACTAGGAATCCTCTAGACTTTGACATAGAGAGTCCCATTTTTCTTTGTCTCTTATTTGTGTATATAGAAACACCAAAGTCACTATGGAACAAAAGAGGAAAACACAAATCAGGAAAACTGCGGGCTCTCCTGGCTTCTATGAATTTAAGGTCAGCATAAACCTGATCATGCTAATGCAGCAAAATTGCCAGTTTCATGGAAGTTGGTGCACGAAATTGTGATCATCAATGGCACCATCAACATGGTACGCTCAATTGCAATCTTAACTCTTTATCACAACTTCGCACAACTAACCAGCAAGTGCACTGGGTCGTCCAAGTAATAAACCTTACGCGAGTAAGGGTCGATCCCACGGAGATTGTTGGTATGAAGCAAGCTATGGTCATCTTGTAAATCTCAGTCAGGCAGATTCAAATGGTTATGAATGATTTATGAATAAAGCATAAAATAAAGATAGAGATACTTATGCAATTCATTGGTGAGAATTTCAGATAAGCGTATGGAGATGCTTTGTCCCTTCCGTCTCTCTGCTTTCCTACTGTCTTCATCCAATCCTTCTTACTCCTTTCCATGGCAAGCTGTATGTTGGGCATCACCATTGTCAATGGCTACAGTCCCGTCCTCTCAGTGAAAATGTTCAACGCGCTCTGTCACAGCACGGCTATTCAGCTGTCGGTTCTCGATCATGTCGGAATAGAATCCAGTGATTCTTTTGCGTCTGTCACTAACGCCCCACAATCGCGAGTTTGAAGCTTGTCACAGTCATTCAATCCTCGAATCCTACTCAGAATACCACAGACAAGGTTTAGACCTTCCGGATTCTGTTGAATGCCGCCATCAATTCTAGCTTATACCACGAAGATTCCGATTAAGGGATCCAAGAGATATCCACTCAATCTAAGGTAGAACAGAGGTGGTTGTCAGGCACACGTTCATAGGTGAGAATGATGATGAGTGTCACGGATCATCACATTCATCAAGTTGAGTAACAAGTGATATCTTAGAACAAGAATAAGCCGAATTGAATAGAAGAACAATAGTAATTGCATTAATACTCGAGGTACAGCAAAGCTCCACACCTTAATCTATGGTGTGTAGAAACTCCATCGTTGAAAATACATAAGAACAAGGTCTAGGCATGGCCGAATGGCCAGCCTCCCATAATCTAAGAACTAGACATCCAAAGATGATCTAGAGATCTAAAGTGATCAAAAGATGAAAATACAATAGCAAAAGGTCCTACTTATAGAGAACTAGTAGCTAGGGTTTACAGAAATGAGTAAATGACATAAAAATCAACTTTCGGGCCCACTTGGTGTGTGCTTGGGCTGAGCATTGAAGCATTTTCGTGTAGAGACTCTTCTTGGAGTTAAACGCCAGCTTTTGTGCCAGTTTGGGCGTTTAACTCCCATTCTTGTGCCAGTTCTGGCGTTTTACGCCAGAATTCTTGAGCTGACTTGGAACGCCTGTTTGGGCCATCAAATCTCGGGCAAAGTATGGACTATTATACATTGCTGGAAAGTCCATGATGTCTACTTTTCAACGCAGTTGAGAGAACGCCAATTGGATTTCTATAGCTCCAGAAAATACACTTCGAGTGCAGGAAGGTCAGAATTCAACAGCATCTGCAGTCCTTTTCAGCCTCTGAATTAGATTTTTGCTCAGGTCCCTCAATTTCAGCCAGAAAATACCTGAAATCACAGAAAAACACAAAAAATCATAGTAATGTCTAGAAAAGTGAATTTTAACTAAAAACTAATAAAAATATAATAAAAACTAACTAAAACATACTAAAAACAATGCCAAAAAGCGTATAAATTATCCGCTCATCAGAAGTCCATAGGAAAAACCTAAGAAATTCATCTTCGACTTTCTGCAGTTCTGTGACACTGTAGAGACCAATGAACTAGACCCTGAAGTCTCTAGGCTATTACTTTTCTCATTTTCTATGAAGGGTCCAGCACTAGATTGATGGCATGCTGAACCCAAGGGAAGTCTAAACACTTGGGAGAAGCTTGTTAACAAAGTCCTAGACAGGTTCTCTCCCTCGTAGAGGCTGACTAAGTTAATAACAGACGTTCAAACCTTTAGACAGAAGGATAACGAGTCCCTCTATAATGCTTGGGAGAGGTACAAGCTGACGTTCAGGGATTGCCCCCTCCTATATGTTCTCAGGTTGGGGCAAGACAGTCATCATCTATGAAGCTATCTCTAAGATGGCTAAGAGATCAGTATATCACTCTGCAGGCGGTTCTCTGTACTTTATAGAGACACACGAAGAGGCAAATGAGCTCCTTGAGATGGTTGCCAATAACCAGTACTTATACTCATCTAAGAGGACTCCAGTTAGGAAGGAAGCTCAAGGGTGAAGGAATTACTCCAGCAGAGCTGAAGTTAAACGCTCCAGAGGGAGTAGGATTGAAGTTGAACGCCCCGAAGGGGATAGATAGAATATTGATTGCATGAAAGGGAGTAGCAGGGTTATTGAATGCCTAAAGAGGGATCGCACTAGCATCCAACTCCCAGAGGGGGGAGGCATAAGCGCCAGTTCATAGGACATCCCCCCTAGACATCCTAAAATGCCCTTTCAAATTACTCTGCACGCTCATCCTGTATCACCAAAAACCCTAGAGTACAGAGCCAAGTTTCCATACTCTCAGACACTTCAAAGACCTCCTAACACTCTCCTTGGAGACACATAGGTGCATCTAATAGATGAGAGTAAGGCCCTCATCAGGAGTCAGGACAAAAGAGGCTGAGCCTAAGGTGGTACACACTGTTGATGAACTAAATGAATAAGAGGCTCAAGAAGAGGCTGGAAGCACACTATTACATGCTCCTCTTATGGAAAGAAAGCCTAAAGTTCCACACCCTCATACGCTCCAAAAAGAGACCAAGGACAAGCACTACTCAAATCCTTGGAAGACTCTAAGAAGTTACAAATCAATATTACTTTTTCTGAGGATTTGGAGTAAAGGTCTCTCTCTAATGGAAGAAACCTCATTGATGCTGAGAGAGGCGAATTGATGTGGAGGTTACATAAGGATTACATGGTTTTAAAGGTCTTTAAACCTCCAATACCCTCTGACAAAGGAGGTACCTGCATGTTGAGTTCAATGCTGAAGCCTCCTCCCTTGGCGGAAACTCAAACAGTTTTCTCAGACATCAAACCTAAGATTGTTATTTCGCATTCACTACCCACAAGGAAAGAAGGTCCCAAGAGGAAGATGCATAGGGGATGGAGAAACAATCCAACCCTTACCCTAACAAGCAAAGAGACAGACTCTGATAACAATACTAGAATGCTTATTAGGAGGAATTCACATCCGAGGGCATTAATCTTCTCCTCTTCTCCCATGGAGTCATTACGTTTAACTAACTGGAAGAAGAGGAAGAAATTCAACAATCAAGTGTCAAGCTAATGACATTAAAGAAGTACTTATTGGGAGGCAACCTAACCATAAGTATCATATAGTATTTTCTTCTTTTCTATTTTTTTTTTCTGTTATTTTAGTTTGATTTCATATCTGGCGTTCATCGCCAACCAGGGAGTAGGGACTAGCGTTGGAAGCCAGGCATCAGCCCAAACACTCACCAAGTGGGCACCAAAGTGGATTTTATCACTTCTTAGCTTATTTTATTTTTCTTTTGTACTTTTTAATTAAAAACAATATCTTTTTTGTTTAGTCTTAAATTTTTTATTATAAATAAGGGACTTCCTTCCTCCTGAGGATCATGCCTCCCGGGATGGGAGAAGCACAGACACATTACTTTCTCTGTTTTCTCTGTAAATTATGAGCAACTAAACCTCTTAGGTTAAGGATAGGAGCTCTGCTCATTCTTATGGATTAATATCATTACTTTTCTACTTTAATACATGTTTGACTTTGTTCTATGATGCATTTTTGTTCTTCATCCTTATGAATCTGGAGTGGAACTGGCGTATGACCCTTTATTCTACGATTTCTTGCGAGTCCCTGGCGGGATAGTATTGAGTTGCAGCTTGAGAATGCATCACAAATTCCAACAAGTTGTCTGGGCTAATTGAGATATGTGACCTAAAATTTTGTTAGTTATAGGTAATTGAGGTTTCTGTGGTGTTAAGGCTAGAATCATAGAGCTTCATTCTCCAATCTGGAAGACCCAACCTTGTCTGTGGCATTTTGAGTAGGATCATCAGAGATTGAAATGTGTGATTGTCACCCTCATCCAGACTGAATGATCAGCGGCCTGGTATTTGGTTTGGATATAGGAGATTAATGACCACTGGCCTTGGCTTAATCACTTACAGCCTTGCCATTGAATGAATCACTCATTGTTAAAGTAGTCAGTAAGAAGTATTAATCCGGAAGAACAAGCATCTCTAAGGCCTTAACAGATTCTCTATCATTGTTTCTCCACCAATTCAGTATTGCTTTTCTTATTATTCTATTTTTTGCGTTTACAACAACAACAACTTTCTTTTCTATTCGCCTGACTAGGATTTGCAAGATAACCATTGCTTGCTCAATCTGACAATCCTCGTGGGATCGATCCTCACTTACCTGAGGTATTACTTGGACGACCCAGTGCACTTGCTGGTTCAGTTGTGCGAGTTCTAATTTTGCACAGCAAGAAACCCAAAGAACTTTTCAGCTTCCACAGCGAAAGTGCACCTTGAGGGATTTAGTCTCATCACATGCTGATTTATGGTGTTAAATAATTTTGATAAGTCAGACAATAGACTGGTTTCTTCCTTGGTCTTGATGAGAATGTCGTCCACATAGACCTCCATCAACATTCTAATAGTGAAAACACCTTGTTTATTAATCATTGATATGTGGCTCTAGCATTCTTTAATCCGAAAGGCATTAACACATAACAATAATTTCGTTGCATCCCAAATATTTGTCCATAAAGGACAAATATCTATATCCCGAAGCCAAATCAACCAAAGCATCAATGTTAGGAAGAGGGTATAGATCTTTGGGACAAGCTTTGTTGGAATCGATGTAGTCAACACACATTCTTCATTTTCCATTCTATTTTTTCACGAGTATAACATTGACCAGCCACAAAGGTACTTCATTTTCCTTATAAACCCAGCTTCTAATAGAGCTTGGACTTGCTCTTCAACGACTTGTGTTCTTTTGGGACCGAGCTTTTACCATTTTCTGTAAAATAGTTCGAGAACTCAGATAGACAGTGAACTTATGACTCATGAGATCAGGATATATTCCATGCATATCAAAGGCTTTTCAAGCAAAATGGTCAGAATTTTCTTGTAGGAGCATAACAAGATCTGCTTTCAATTCTTTGTCCTAGTGTGCTCCTATGTTTGTTGTCTCTCCAACTTGATCTCCAATTTGAACTTCTTCAGTCTTTCCATTAGGTTGTGGCCTTAGTTCTTCTTGTGTTCGGATACCACCAAGTTTGATGGTGTTGACTTCTTTTTCTTTTGTACATCCATGTAGGTTAAGGCTTTTATTGAAGCATTTTGCCAATTTTTTATCTCCGCTCACGGTGGTGATTCCCTTTGAGGTCGGGAATTTCATACAAAGATGAGGGGTAGAGACAACCACAACAAGTCAGTATAATATTGTCTGATCTATCAGGGCATTGTAGGCTGACGCTAAGTCCTGGACTTTATACTTTTACCAAAGGTGGTATGTAAGGAATGAAGCCAAGAGGTCGGATGGGCGTGTCTCCAAACCAAAAAGAGTGTGGGGTATAACGTGAGTTCCTTTTCTTACCAACGCTAACTTGTCAAAGGCAGGTTTAAACAAGATGTCAACCGATCTCCCATGGTCCACCAAAGTCCTGTGGAGATTTGCATTAGCAAGTATCACTGTAATTATGACGGGATCGTTGTGCCGCGGTGTTATCCTTTGTGCATCTTCTTTCGTGAAGGAAATAGTGGGAAAGTCAGGGGCTTTAACATCCTCCCCGACTTGATAGACTTCTTTCAAATGCCTTTTGCGAGAAAACTTAGTGACTCCACCTCCTGCAAAATCTCAACCTATCATGTGGATGTGTCTATCAACAGTTTGTGGTGGCCGATCTCATGGACCTCTGTCTTCCTCTTCTCTCTTCTATTTTCCTGGATTGTCAGATCTTTCTACCACGTATCTTTCTAGCCGACCTTCTCTGGCCAATTTTTCTAACACATTTTTCAAGTCGTAGAAATCGTTGGTGGAATTTTCATATATCTTGTGATATTTACAATATTCTGTCCGACTTTCACCTTTCTTATTTTTGATAGGACGAGGAGGTGGAATTTTTCGGTATAACAGATTTCTCCGTAGATATCAACAAGGGAAACTCTCAAGGGCGTATAGTTATGATACCTTCGAGACTTATACAAGTTATACTCATCTTTTTTTCTTTGATTCTTTCTCTTTATCCCGAGCCTGATAACGAAGATTTTGTCTTGGAGAGGGCTCTCTTAGTTAGGAATTTTCTTCCATATTTATGTACTTCTCTGCTAGCTCTTGTACTTCATATAGAGAGGTCAGACGTTAACTAGCCCCATTATCACTGTTTGTGGAGGCGTATGCTTTGTTGAATCATTCCATATAATTTTAGAGAGTTTCTGCGACCTCCTACTTGACCTCCAAAAGGCTTAGAGCATGCTTGACTTGGTCTTTCTGGATTGAGTGAGAAACTTTCTTCCAAGATCATCGAAGCAGGTCACAGACCTAGGTGGTAGACTATTGAACCACTTCATTGCTGCTTTGGTCAACACGCTTTGCAATGAGTTGCATCCGATGCATCAGCTAAGTATATCTGACTTTTAAAGTTTCTTAGATGGTGTCTCGGATTGGTCGTTCCATTATAGAGGTCCATGTCTGGGCTCTTAAAATTTCTAGGGACCCTAACTCGCATGATTTCTTAAATGAACGGATCTTTCCCTCGAAGAGGAGTTTCTTCCCACTCTATATGATTGTTCTAACCTTGAAGATTGGCTTCTATTTTCAAAAGCTTTTCTTCTAGTTCTCTTCGTCATCGTACTTTCCTTCTTATATCTCTTTCAACTTCTCTTTGACATTCAATTTCCTTCTTGAGTTGTTCTCGTTGGCCATGGTGTCTGTGAACTAGCCCCATGAGTTTTGGTGGATGTCAGTTCACTGTGTCTTCTGTTGGGTATATTTCTAAAATGATTCTTCTGGATGGAGGGTTTTGCAAAGTTCCTTCTCCATTAGAACCATCCATTCTATCTTGTCGTGGGGTATTACTATGGCAAGATCGTCGTTGTAACATTTTGGCTCAGATTCAGATGTTGTGTGTCCATCTTCAGGATGATCATCCACCATGATTGGAGACTTTCAGGTCCCTAGCAACGGTGCCAATATTTCGAAGATTACTTGAAATTGGGTTGCTTTTGAGCCTAAACATGAGGTCCAAACTCCGTTTGAGGCAGCATCCGACGTCTATTGATATCGAGGTGCCGCCGTCCGAGTTTCTCGTGAGGAGGTGGAGGGTAGTACCTACAAGGAACTCTGATGCTTAAGTTAGAAAGGGTTTTAAAGTAGATTTTTTAGTAGATTGGGTTCGAAGTATACCTGAGAGTGTCAGGATATTTTTTAGTAGTTTCACCTTTGATGGTGGATAACCATTTTCTTTTATTAGGAAAGTTGTTAAGATCTCCCTTCTAGATTAATAAAATATGTCTTAAGAATTAGTTACTTATTTAGATAAGTAGAGTTAAATTGATGTTGCAGCATCCTACCTCTATGAAGTCGAACAAGTATCGATCGGCAACATCTCCTGATTGAACTTTATTCATTTTGGACTTGGCTATGTTTTAGGGCAAGGTATGAATAAGCAACATTACAATCTAAGACCTACTCTATAACATGGAATAAAACGAACTAGAAAATAGTAACAATGTTATCTAGAAAATAGTAACAAGGTTTTGCGATAACAAACTTTTAATATTTTCAATTATGTAAGATGGCCAAATTATTACCTGTGCATCAATGTAAAGCGGATCCGGGTATTGTAATTTTCTGCCATTGTGATTATTCTTCCAACCAGTAAAAATGACCTGTTGTGCATTTTTTATTATACAAAACTTACATAGAGATTTAATATTCTGAATAAGGTTATTTTATATTTTTATTTAATTAGATATTATTATGTTATAATACTACTTATAAGTTAGCATTTACACGTCAAATAAAAAAAAAATAAATTGACTAAGTTATAAATCAATAAAGTTAGTCGTCCAATTTTTTTAATCAAATATTCAACTAAGTTACCATACGTTTTTTAAAGGATAAGTATTGTTTTGATCCCTAATGTTGAGGGTCAAAATCGAAACCGTCCCCAACGTAATTTCCAATTTAGAATCATTCTTAACGTTTTTTTCATATTAAAATCGTCTTTTTTAATAAAATTTTTAATTTTATTTCTAAACTACCCCTACTTTAATAAAACCACCGAACCAAGCCCACCACCACAGTGCTGCTAGCAACCTTAATCGCCAGCGAGCCACCGCGACCACCTTTCCCCCTCTCCCTTTTCTTCTTCCTCTTCTCTCATCTCTTCTCTGTCCCCTTGTCCCACTCTCCTCTCCTCTGCCACCGAACAGCCGCCGCGCCCCTCAGTGACGGCATTGCCACCCAACCTTCGCCACTGCGCCCTTACCGGCGTCCCAACCTGTCACCACCCCCTGTCCGAATCTTAACCCAGCCAACCACCCCCGCGACCCTCTACAATCTTCTCCCCCTCGCATCTCCTCTCAGTGTCGAACTACCATCGCGAACCAACTTCCCCATGGCCGAACCACTGACCCGTAGCCTCCACCATCGACGAGCCATGGCGACCCAACCCAGCGCCGCCGCGGCGTCCAGGCCCCTCTCCTTCGTGCGAAGCCCTTTCCCTTTCCATTGCTCCATCGCTCCTTCCACTGTCTTCGAAGGTTAGAACAGGGCAAAATCCTTGTTTCCATTTCACTGTGTACTGACCGCTGCCACGTCGCCAGCGCCACCATCAGGCCAGCTGAGTTGCTCTGCCCGTTCCTCACCACCACGTTTTCTTCTCCTTCCCTGCTCTAATTTTCTGCTTCCCATATCTCAATTTTTTCTCTTCTGTTTATTCTGTTGGTGTTGGTGGTGGGGGAGAGGGAGGAGGGGAAGTGGAAGAAGCCGGAGAAGAAGAGGAAGAAAATGAAGAGGAAGGGAAAGTGGTTTTGCTATTTTTGCTGTTGCATTTGAATTTTGCTTTTTCTTTTTCTGCATCTGTTGAATTTTGCTGTTAAATTTGCTTCTTTTTTTTTGTCTCTGTTTCTGATTTTTCTGTTTTTTATTTTGTTATTGGTGTTGGTGTTGGTGTTAGTGGTGGTGGTGGTGGTGGTGGTGGTGGTGGTTCTGGTGGTGGTGTTGGTGCTGGTTGTGGTGGTGGTGTTGGTGTTAGTGGTGGTGGTGGTGGAGGAGATAATTGTGCTGGTAGTGGATGATTATATAAAAATAAATATATAATTTCTGTAAATATTAAAAAGTAAATTTATGTTTTTTACCATTATTCTGAAACCCAATGCACTGCAGCTCCCATTCCTCTCTGAAATTGAAAGAAAAAATCAATTCAAGCCTTACCCACCCATTGACCCAGTCCCGCCATCCGCAGCCTGCAGCCTCCGCATTCCTGCATCCACGCCAACCACCGTAGCCACCTCAACCCCACAGCCCCGCAGCAGCTTTATGAAGATATGGTGTTTGATATAAGTAATAAAAAGTTACTGTTGAACAAAAGATCACTATCTGCTGCTATTTTTCTCATTGGTTTTCTGGTGCCATTTTTTTCTTTCTATAGGACATATGTGATCACGTGGTGAAAGAGTTGGAGACATTAGGTGTTTCAGGGTCTTTTGGCTCTAAGATGTCGGATGATCTACAAGTAACTAATGAAATAAAATGAAATAAAAAGGCATGATTCAGAAAGATTGAATGAATCCAATAAAATGGTAAGTGATGCTGGGCCAACAAATATTCTGATAAAAGGTCCAGGAAAAAAAAAGGGGAAAGCCACTGGAAGCATGATTTGAGAGAAGAAGAAAAGATTTAGTTTTAATTAAAGAGTGACATATCATAAAAGGTAATTTATATATTATTATAGAAAGAATAAGGTAGAGTAAAAAATTTAGTACTAAGACAAAATTTTTATATACTACATATCTAAAACGTTAATCCTCAACAACAAAATACATACAACACAAAATTCTCCGTCATCGTAATTAGAGCATCTTACTGTACAAGTCTGTTTAATTTCTCAATTATTCACTAATTTTTTAATTAAGTTTCATGATTTTTCACTTTTAATTTTTCTCTTTTATTTATATAATATTTTGATAGAATTTAATTTGTTACTACGTAGTGATTGCCACATGGTTTGGGCTCAAATATCCACACTTAGCCATCGGTGCCTTGACTTCATCGGCTCCAATTCTCTACTTTCATCATATTACACCACAAGATGGTTACCACTCAATTGTGGGGAATTTTTTATTTAAATTAAATAAATATAAATTTTATAAAAATACATCAAGTAAAGTTTAATTACATGAATACACAAATATTTATATCTCATATCGAAGGTTTTAAAAATTAAACAAATCACGACATTTTAAATACTGAAATCTCAATTTGTGTCAGAAGAGTTAAATAAAATTTTAGTATTCAAGATACATACAAAGTTAGAATATAAATTCAGTATCTGAGATATACATCATATATAAATTAGTGATTCAATACGAGAGATGTGTTCATTTAATTTAATTTAAATAATTTTAAATTTTAAAATTATAAAAATATTTTATTTAAAATTTAGATGATTATAATTTAATTTAATACAACAAAAATGAATATACTTGTGTTATTGTACTAATTATTTATGAGTAGTATAAAGTTAATTTTAAAAAAATGATATTATTAAATTAAGTTATGTGCGTATAAAAATAAATTAGCTATACTCTAGATGCATACTTAATCTAATAACAGCATTTTTTATGTTAGTATTTATACAATATAAAATTAATTTAATAATATCACACAAATATCTAAGAGACAATAATTTTATTAAATATAATAGTACTCTTTTAAAATAATCGTTAATAATTTAATTATAAATAATTAAATATATAAGTATAAATAATTAAATATAATAATTTGTCGGTACTCATAAATAATCAGTATAATAGTACGAATATATTTAATTAATAATTTAATTTATTTCAATAAAAACAAATATACCTATTCATTATTTATCAAAAAGACTTTTTTATAAAAAGTTTAATTTTTAATTTATTTATTATTTATTATTAAAATAAAAATTTAAGGTTTGCTTCAAACAAAAAGGGAGGTAATTTCTAAGTATGATGTTGCGATGATTTGGGGAAATAGTACTGCAGGTTGGGAGTTTGTGGAATCTATTTGGGCGGCCGGGGGCTATTGTTGATGTGGGATGACATGATATTTCAGAAAAATAATTATTATAAAGGTGAGAGGTGGTTGTGCATTGAAGGAGTGTTAACAAAGAATAATTTTCAGTGTGCTTATTGTTTGGTGTACGGGGCGCATGGGAGGGAGAAAAAGTGGGTGGTGTGGAAAGAGTTGAGCTATATTGCGGGCTTGTGCTAGGTTTCTTTCTGCTTGTTAGGAGAATTCAATGAGATTTTGCAAGTTGAGGATCGCAAAGGGGTGATGAGTTTGCCGACATCAGCGGAAGAGTTTAAGAGTTGGGTTCAAGACATGCAGTTGGTGGATCTATCCTTTACTGATAGGAAGTTCACGTGGTTCAGGAGTCAATCTTGTAGTAGAATTGATAGGATGCTGGTTAATATTGAATGGGTGGAGGAGTTTCCTGACATTCGGCTAAAAAGTGGTCCAAGAGGCTTGTCAAATCACTGCCCATTGATTGTGGAAGATACAAGAGTAAGAGGGGGCCCTCAACCTTTCAGGAGTCTAGATTCCTGGTTTACGCATGAGGATTTTCTGAGGACGGTAAAAAATGAATGAAGAAACTTGGGAGATGCTCTGTTCATAGGTAAACTGAAGGCTTTGATGATACCTTTGCGGCAATGGCACAAGAATAAGTTTAGTAATATGGAAAACAGACTGATGAAGTTTGAGGATGAGATCAGGAAGCTGGACAAACAGGTTAGTGATGGGATCTATGATGGTACAACGGAGGCTAGGAGGAAGGCGTTGGTGAGCTTTTGTGAAAAGTGGTACATTAGGAAAAAAATTTACTGAAAGCAGATGTCTCGGTCCAAACATGCTAGGGACATAGACAGGAATACCCGTTACTTTCATAACATTGGCTCGGCTAGAAGGAAGAATAACAGGATTGATGCTCTGATGATTCATGGGCGGCTTGTGCGCAATCAGGCAAGAATAAAGCATGCAATTAGAGGGTTCTACAAGGATCTATATCGCCAGGAGATTGCTCCGAGGATTGGTGTTCAGAATGGGTTGGTGAAGCAAATTGATAAGCAAATTGATAGAGCTGAGGCTAAAGCCTTGGATGTTTTGCCATCTGTGGAAGAAATCAGGGAGGCAGTATGGGATTGTGAATCTTCTAAGGCCCCGGGTAGTGATGGATACAATATAAATTTCATCAAGAAATACTGGGAAAAGATTGGTCAGGAGTTCACTGTAGCGGTGATGGAGTTCTTCCAAAGGGCTACATTACCATTTGATGCGAATATAACATGGGTGACACTAGTCCCAAAATTTGTGGGTGCTAAGAAGATCAAGGACTTTCGGCTGATTAGTATGGTGGAATGTGTGTATAAGGTGATTTCGAAGGTTTTGGTGAGAAGGATGCGATCATTTATGTCGGACTTGGTAGGAGAGACTCAGACTGCATTTGTGAAAGGTAGAAAATTCATGACGGTGCTCTCATTGCCTGTGAGACGATCCATTGGCTCAAGGCGCAGAGATAGAAAACGGCAATTATTAAGCTAGATTTTCAAAAAGCTTATGATAGCGTCAGATGGAGTTTTGTGGATATAGTGTTATAGAAAATGGGATTTGGCCAGAGATGGAGGAATTGGGTGAAGGAGTGTGTCAGTACGGCCACTATGTCAGTCTTGGTCAATGGGTTACCATCCAAGCCGTTTAACATGGAGAGAGGTCTCAGACAAGGGGATCCTCTTTCTCCACTTCTGTTTGTGCTTGTGGTTGATGTGTTGCATTAGATGTTGGGGGAAGCCGTCAAAAACGGGCGCATTGATCCGCTACTGGTCGGGGGAGAGCATATAGAATTGTCGCACCTACAATTTACAGATGATACGATTTTGTTTTGTTCCCCGATAACAGAGACAGTTGTGAGTTATAAGGGACTGTCGGTGTTTTGTGTTAATGTCGGGACTGAACATCAATTTTGATAAGTCAAATTTGATATCGGTGAATTGTGAGCAGGAATGGGTAGATCATGCGTGTGGCCTACTGGGGTGCAAGCAAGCGGTCTTACCAGTTAGGTACCTCGGCATTTCTTTAAGTGTGAATCCGTGTCTGGTGAAGACTTGGAAACCAATCATAGATAAGATGGAAGAGAAGCTCATCCTGTGCAAAGCGAGGGTCCTAAACAAAGTAGGCAAGCTTGTCCTCATTAAATCAGTACTGAATAGCCTACCAATATATTACCAAAGTCTATACAAGATGCCAAAGGCGGTTGCAGATAAGCTGATTGCATTGCAAAGGAGATTTATGTGGTGTAAGGGGGACGGTAATGATGGTATCCCATTAGTTAAGTGGGAGATGGTTCATGCATCGAAAAAGAGGATTAAGTGGAAATGCAGTGCTTCGGAACACAGCGCTCTTGTTTAAATGGTGGTGGCGGTTTTCAAAAGAGGATTGCCCCTTGTGGAAGAAGATTATTTGCTCGTGTAACAACCTGAACCCTAATGTTATGCTAGTAAATCAGCAGTTACCAGTTAAAAGAGGGCCCTGGAAAGACATCTGTCAATTAAATATAAAAGAACAAATGATAAAAGACAAAATGGTTACTGGTCTAGAGATGGAAGTAGGGAATGGAAGGAGCACCCTGTTTTGGAAAGATAACTGGTTGCAAGGTGGACCACTGAAAGCGTCTTTTCCACGACTCTTTTCTATTTCAAACTAATAAGGATCTATGATAAGGGATTGTGGATTTTGGGATGGGTTCGAGTGGATATAGAATTTCCAGTGGAGAAGGGAGTTATTCCAATGGGAGCTGGAACTTGTCCATCATCTTCATGAGAGGCTAAGGCCGGTGAAGTTATCAGATGGTAAAGAGGATAATGTGGTGTGGAAGTTTTGATAGTAAAGGTGTTTTTTCTACTAAATCTGTTATGCAGGTCCTACAATTGGAGACTCTGTCAGACGAGATAACGAGCTACAGTTTCACAAGTTCAATTTGGAGAGGAGTGGTGCCTCTGAGAATTGAGCTTTTTGGATGGTTTGTGCTTGTTGGTAGAGTTAATACCAAAGAGAGGTTTGTGTCCTATGTAAGAAGGAGATAGAATCTGTTCAACATTTATTTCTTCTATGTGAACTAACATGGAAGGTGTGGTGCAGTTGGTTATGGTCTTTTGGTGAAGATTGGGCTATTCCTGGAACCATCAGAGAACTGTTTGAGAGTTGGACTGGCATGTACAAGTGAAAACAAGAGCAGAAGAAGTGGCTGACTGGGTTTTTTGCAGTGGTTTGGAACATCTGGTTCGAACGTAATTCTAGGATTTTCAATAATAAGGAAGCAGGTGTTGAGATCATACAAAGGACGACGTTTTTGAGCTACGAAGAATGGACTGGTAGAGATCCTTTTGGTTGTTTATGGCAATACCAGAGATGACAGGGGATGTATGAATTTGTATGTAGTACTTGTTGTTTGGGTCATTTACTCTACTCTACTATGTTGAGCTTCCTTTGCTTTAAAAAAATTAAAATTTTTATTTATAAATATATAAATACCATTGAAACCTAAAGAAAACAACATACTTCATCAGAAAAATTTGAATTCACTCACAGTTATACAGTGGGATAAGAAGCATCTAATTTCACATAATTCAAGACCAACACATATACCTCTTTTCATTCTTATGTACTCTCTCATTTCATTCAGTGCCCCGTGAGTTCTTAATAATCCAATAATCAGTACCAATTTTATTTGTATCATAATCAATTGTCATAATATCATGATCAAACTCAAACCTACATGTTCTATCAAAAATACCACTGGAATAAAAAATGATCATATCTCAAATATTGAATCACCAATTTACGCATTGTGTATATCTCGGATACAAAATTCGTATTTTATTTTTGCATGTATCTCGGATACTAAGACTATATTTAACTCTTCTGATGCAGATTAGAATTTTAGTATCCAAAAAACGTGTTCAATTATGTACTTATGTAATTATGCTGTAATTTATTTATTTTTATAAATTTTTATTTATTTAATTTAAATATAAAAAGGCCCCTCAATTGTATCAAGGACTCAAGGGCATTTTCAAGTAATCTACGTATATTATCGTATTTTATTTATTTTTGAAAGAGTCATAAAAATAATAATCGACAGGGATGCAGGAAGCCAATAAGACAACTATGAAACTATACGAAAGTGTTGAGTGAAATTAAAAGAGTAACTTCTTAATCAAATTGTCTTTCTTTTTAGTCAGAATTCAGAAATTCAACGCTTAGGAATATGAACTCTATTTTTATTTTTATAATTTATTTTTTATGCATTATCTTAATGGATTTTTAGTTTCTATAAAGTATTTATTTTTTGTTATGATTTAATAAAATTAAAAAAATGATTTTAATCTCTATCATCAATTTAATATGTTAAATGTTGAGTTTTTTTTCTAAAATAAAAAAAAATTTTAAAAACAAATTATCTGAACTTTAATTTCAAAGATACATTTTTTCTTTTTGAGTTTAGAGCAAGTTTGTCGCACCACCCCCAACAAAATGTATGTTGAATTTGCAAATAAAAACATGGCTGTTGGAGAACGGAGTGCAATACCATTATTCATTCTTCTTTTTAGCTTTTATTTTGGAATTTTTTTTCTACAATGTCAATAAATTTACTGTTATCCATTCATTATGATGGTGAAATAGTGTATGATGAAAAAAGGTTCTACTGCAAGACATATCATATACAAGTTTTAAAGTTAATTAACATAAAATTATAATTCTAAAATCTTTAGCACTTACGTTGAGGTTGTCGATCCCATTCAGTGTACGCCTATAATGCCTATGTTTGTGCTCGCCTCTAGCATTATCTGGACGGTACTCAACCCACCTAAAATGTTATAAATGATTACACATTATTTCTCAATTTCATTAACTAATGAAGAAAATAGCAAAAACGAATAATACCTCTCAACTAGAAGAAATCGATGAGTCTTAAAGCCATCCGGTCGTGGCAGTGGAATATGGTGATAATTCCAAGAGAGTAGCAAACTGACGCAACCACCAAATTGTGCTGACCATGCTCTATGACATGATACATCTGGCGGTATAACCATGCCAGCACAGGCGAGCCTTATGAAAACATGCCATATCTGTCAAGGTCCTCTAGTAGGAGGAGCCACCTAATGTGTACTCGAGAGTCAGATACATCTGAGAATAAAATACCCCTGATCAATTGCATGATATATCCTCTCATGTACCACAGCAGGCGCTCCTCAGTGGTGTCCTGCTCCAGCTCTCTGCAGAGCAGACGGTATTGTGAAACCATGTGAGTTTGATAGTCCACTTCATCTATGACTGTCTATCATCTGGGCCCGGAATAGCACCTAGTAGCTACTGGCAAAAATTCTCAATGAACCATCCATCATGGTGCTGCTCCCACCCACCGATGTAGCCACTAACAGGATCACCATCAATCTTGAGTCCCAATTGATACGCCATATCCTACAGGGTGATAGTCATCTACCCGCATGGCAGATGAAACGTATAGGACTCAAGTCTCTATCTCTCCATCAACGCTGACACCGATGGCCGATCATGCTCGAACTCCACTATGTACGTCACATGCTCAAACCTAGTTCATCTGAGATATGGCCTAATTTGTTCAGGAGGGCATCTCATCAAATTCCGTCTGGTAAGCAAGATCCAGGCAACTCGGAACAAAATAAACAAGTTAAAAAAAGAGGGTCAATACATAAAATTATAAATTCACATTTTATTACAATATAATAAATAAGAGTGATGAAAGAAATGTACCACTCGATCAAGTCTATCTACAATGTGCTCAGTCTGATCTAATCTATAAAGCGTATGTCCATACCCCAATAACTACTGCTCCATCTAACTATACTCTAGTAAAATAAAATAAAATGAATTCAATTCCTTTCAAATTAACTAAATGTTTAAAAGACATATTTAAACTAACTAATTATCTTATCTTACATCTTAATTAGTTTATAAAAACTTACTAATTAATATGTAAACCAACTACATGATCACATCAACTAACTCTATAAACATATTAATGAATAATTAACTGATAATTTAATTGTACTAACTATGTATCATTCTAATCTAATCTAATCTAATTACATATTCAACTAACTCCATAAACATACTAATCAATAATTAACTGATAACTTAATTTTACTAACTATATATCATTCTAATATCTAATCTAACTACATATTTAACTAATTAACATCTAACTCACAACTTAAACTAACTATTTCGACTGAACTAACTAACAATTAACTAATAAGTTACTCTAACTAACATGTTATAAACAGTAAACAATAACTCTACTTAAAAACAATAACATAAAAAATCTAACTAACATGTTATATACTCTAACTAACATATTATATACTGATCTGAAGCTGATAATCTAGCAAATAAAGGACTTTACGGACATCGGAGGACAAAAAACCTCGTAGAGAAGATTCTGAAAATGACAAACGAAGAAGGGAGAAAGGAGATTTGGAGAAGAGAAAAAGGGAAAGCGATAACCTGAATAGCCCCACGGTTTATATAGTATGGCGAACTTAACATGAAGTTCGTCGGGAATGCAGCGAACTTTGCCTAAACAAAAAAAAAAAACATATCTCAAATTAAAATTCAAATCATTTGTTTTTGGAAATAATTTTCTTATTTTAAAAAAAACCTAAATGCTCACATAACACTAAATGCTAATGTGATATAATTTTGAGCATTTCACCTATTTGTTATAGCATCTCTAATATTTAGTATTAATTTCATTTTATTTTGGTTCCACAAAATGCTACATATAAGTATTTGTAGGACCATATATCATAAGACTTGATTTGAAATTTAATATAGAGTAAAGTACTAAATTAATCCGCTACGTTTGGGCCTAATCCTGTTTTGGTCCTTAAAGTTTAAAGTGTTCTATTTAAATCCAAAAAAGTTTCATTTAGCTTCAATGTAGTCCCACCGTGAGGTCATAGTTAAATAATTAACGAAATATTCTACATGACAGTGGTACAAGAACAAGGTCGATAATTTGGAGAACAAGTACAAGCTCCAAAGGCACAAAATCAACCGTGAATGCATCAATACATTTATTACCATTCTTCTTACAATTTAAATAAAATATTTTCAATAGAACTAAAGAGAATGATAAATAAATGTATTGACATATCCACAGTTGATTTTGTGCCTCTCGAGCTTATACTTGTTCTTCATATTATCGACCTTGTTCTTGTACTGCTTTTATGTAGGACATTTCGTTAATTAAGCAACTTTGACCTCACGGTAGGACTACATTGAAGCTAAATGAGACTTTTTTAGATTCAAATAGGACACTTTAAACCTTAAAGACCAAAACAAGATTACGCCCAAATTTAAGGGACCAATTTAGTACTTTACCCTTTAATATAAAATTTATTACTCCAATGTTTGATTTCATTTTAATTTTAATTTTAAATTATTTTTAATTATTTCAAATAAATTTAATTAAATTATAAAAATTTAACTAAAATAAAAATATAAATTACAAAATTAATAATTATATACCATATTTAAAAGAGATTACACACTAATGAAAATAAACTTTAAAATATTACCTAATTAAGCATAATAAAAAATATAATAAATTCATAAGAACTTACGTTAAATTGGTTTAGATTTATTTTTCTACTAAACTGATAAGAAGATAATAAAAAATAAAGTACTAAAACACAGAGTACAACTCAGTGTATCTAATTTATTTAAGTAAATTTTGATTGAGTCATTGTTACTATGTTACAATAATAACGTTATAGTAATACCATGAGTGTTCATTTAACGAGTTTAAAGAAGTGATAGCATTTCACTCTTGTATATTTAAAATAATATGATTGATACCTGTATCATTTTAAAATAATATTCGATACAAGTTTTAATTTTATATCAATTTATTTACTACAAAAATCAAAAGTGTTATCCAAAATTAATCACATTGAAATTGCTCTTAGGATTAAACAAACTAATAACATAAATTTAAACAAAAAACTTTCAAGTTTTACCAATCAAAATAAGAGAATTAAAAGAAAAATTTATTGTGATACAGAATAAAATTGTATAAAAATTATAAAGAGAAGAATAAAAATACATAATATGTATTGTAGCCTTGTAGGTTTTATAATTTAAATATATTTAAATAAAATATAATTACATATATGTTGTACACACTGAATATTCTATATATGTTATTGAGGAATGCTAAGGGCCAGCAATTTTGGTATTTTGTAACCATCAATTAGTTATCAATAGTGTTTTTAATGGTGTGAAATTACATTCAATAGTGAGAAATCACTCATATTTTTTTTATGGTTAAGTGTTGGCCAGAAAACACAAAAGTTGCTGACCCCCTAGACTTTTTCTATGTTATTACTCTGTATTTGGAAATTGACCGTAAAAAAATATTTTATAAGATCAATAATTAGTATATGTTATCTCTTTTTAATTGCAGACCATTAAACTAAATTGATGCTTTACTATTCCATTTGGAAGTAATGTATGTATCTGCGGCACAATACAATTATCCACTAGATTATCCAGTTACTGTGATTTGTGGCGATATTGATGGAGTCTCTTCTAAAAGTTCAGATATTCTTATAGTGTTGTGGCTTTACGAGAAACAACACATGCAAAGTTCATGCCCTGTTAATGTATCTGAGACTAGTAAAGGTTGGAGGTGGCACGTTACAAGAAAATCGTCATATACCGTTGAATTTATCAGTAAATTTAGTAAAAAAAAATTGCTGGTAACCTATTTACTGTAAAAACTCGCTTAACCGTTTTAATAAAATAATAATTTAATTGCTCTAAATAGGTTCAAAAATATAGAAATGATATTTTGAAAATAAAAAGGTAAAATTTTAATTTAATGAAATTTTCTGAGTTTGAAAACGTATCTTTTGCAAAATATTTTTTCGTAAAAATGTGTATTGGTACTTAAGACAGCAGTACCGGCTCTAGTCTGTCCGATACCATGTTTAGAAAAAAATGAGATTTTAAAAATTTAATTTATTTTTTTGAAAGGACAAAAATAAGTTAGAATGAAAACCGAGCACTAATTTTAAAGGTTTGCCCCAAAGTTGGGTCAAACGGAACAAAACGCTAATAGGTTAGATCAGACCCAAGTTGGACCCAAGCCCAACATATATAAGTTCATTAATGAACTCATTTCAGCCTCATTCATCACAAAAATACAAACACACATGGCTGGGAATTTGAGAGAGAGGAAGGAGAAGAAACACTATTCACTCCTCTCTTCAATTAGCCATAACTTGAGATACGGAGCTCCAATTCGCATCTCGTCAGCAGCTACGCAAAGCTCTCGCTGAGCCCGTTAGTTCTATCTAACTCGTATAGGTAATATTTTGAAACTTTCTCTCCTTTTCTCTGCCCTAAGAAATTTGAATTTTTGGATTTTGATGTTGAGTGAAATTTTGTGTTTTGGTTGTTTAGGTACTAACCATTAGTGAGGGATTGTTGGATTCTATCCCAAATCTCAATGGATAAGGTAAGGTTTCTCAAAAACTCTTATAAATTGATATATTGTGAGTATTAGATTTTGATTTTTATGATATTCTAGTGTAAAGCCCGCGCAAAGCACGGGTCGTGTATATAACCTATTTTATTGTATTTATATATAGTTTATTTATAAAAAAATTAATATATATTTATGATCTATATATATATATATATATATATATATATATATATATATATATATATATATATATATATATATATATATATATATATATATATATATATATATACCAACTATGTTATCTTGTTTATATGTGTTGGATTATTATTTTTCATATAAAAAATATAAATAAATTTTCATATATATACATATTCAATATCAATGTGTAAGTTAAGGAATATACTGTTGCATTGTGCATTTAATTTTTAACAAAAAAAAATCAAAAGATATTTACCTCTTTAACCATCTCCATTCTTAAAAACAACCACATCTTCTTATATAGACACAAAAAAGGTTCTTCCTTTTCAAAAATACAACTAACCTTATGACAAATTTAAATACATAATGCATAGATATAAAAGTTTATACATGTATTAATCTTTTTTTATCTTATAATTACCATATTAATCTCATAGTCATTGTTTTCTTATTCCAATTGCACTTTGAATCTGACTAAATATAAAAAAAATTATGTTTATCAATTTATGTTCTCAAGTTCTTAGGTCCAAACCTTTTTTTCTATAGTAAAAATTATTTCTTCATCCCATATAGATCAACAAATTTGATTTTTCATATATATGCTAATAAAAGTTGTAATTATGTTCTCACATGCACACAGCTTTTGTGACAATTCCTCTATGACAATTTTCTACTATGGCATGACTACACAAAAGCAAATAGACTATATTGATTAGCATGAGACACTTGTCGAGCAAATAGACTGTACACTTTTCGAGAATCTAATCATCTACTGCTCTCCTATTATATATAGAGAGACTAAGAACACAGCCAATCATTTTAATTTAAAACAAAAAAAAATTGCTTTATTTGCAACATGAGTAATTAAACAAAAAGCATGAGTATATGACACAATAGTAATGATTCAAAACCTTCATAGTGCAGCAAAGACAGAAGTGTTATTAGCTCTCCAAGCAATAACGTTTGATCAAAGCTTTTGGCATCTAAACAAAGAACAAGGGCAATTATCCTTGCAACTCTTTCCTCATTTCTCTACATTCTCCCAATATGGAAGACTTTTTTCTTTTTACACTGATAAACACTAATCATTATACATAAAACCTTTAATGTAGAGCGATGCCATTAAAAGTGATCATCTATTTTCTAAATACGTCTTAAACGAGCTACAAAAAAGGCTATAATTTGCATCTAACCACATGGCAAATATAATATCACTCTTTGTAATATCCTACTTAACCCACTAGAAACATAAAACAAAATATATCAAGCTTCAACACAAACAATAACAGCAATAATACTAACAAAACATAGTTTAAGAAGAAGAACCAAACATGCAACAAAGCCAGTGATATAATTATATACCATGAACTTGGTTTCTGTGCTCACTAAAAAACACTGCAATGACAGTTTTAATGAAGTAAAATTATTTATCATTGGCCAACAATGTTGAATAATAATGCAGTGATTAAACCTTATATTAAGAAGTTCTTTCATCTATGTCGACATCTATGTTAAAACAACAACTGTGTATCTTTAATGTGCAACAATAATTATATCTTTACTAATCTTATAGTCATTTCCATACTCTCAATTATAATAATTAAAAATGACATTATTAGTAGCATAATAACTACATCAGCTCCAAGGATCAATTGTGCAAATTGAATGGTGAACAGCTCAAGCTGTTATCATCTAAGTTGAAAATAAAATCTTTAAAATTGAATACACAGAAGTGCAAATCAGAGGGGGAGCGAGGAATAACACAAAAGACAAGAGAGAGCAATTTAAAACTTTCAGCAATAACACAAAATTATGATGAATACATCTCTTATTATCTCTGCCTTCTTCTCTGTACTTCTAACCCGCAATCGAGCATCTACATCCAAGTTCATAACATCAAGGGCATAACATCTATTTCTCTGTACTTTTCTGCTTTTTTTAAGTGTGATGCTGTTTTACTCTAGCATTTTATGAAACAACTCAACTTAAGATATGCATACACCTCTGAAAATGTCTATATAACATTAAATATATCATTGAACTAGATAAAAATGTTATCAATCATGCCAAATGAGGTATAAAATGTAGAAATATAATGTCAATTTCATTATATAGAGTCAATATCCACCATCCTAGGCAGCAATCTTTTCATTCTTCTAATAACAACATAAATGCAAATGGCAACAAAAGGAAATTATAAATGATAGTGTTACCTAGAGGACATTGTTGGCATAATCAAAGACTCCATCGGAGACCATAACAAAGAATTATAGAGACTAAAAATTTTACTTGTAATTGAATAACAAATTCAGATTGCTCTTGCAGCTATAAACAATCTTCCTTATCTTAGGCCCAAAGCATGTCCAGTAATAGAAAATTTTGTAGAAACCACAAAAAAATATTATATTGAATGCACATAAATGCAATAGATAGACTAAGAACACAGCCATTGATTTCAATTAGAAACCAAAATAACAGATTTATTTTGCATATTCCAATTATTGAAAATCCATTCTTCTAGATTGTTGCTAATAGATGAAATTCCTAAACTAACCACTTCTTTCAAAGGAACCATCAAAATCCTGAACGAGAAAAAAGATTGCTTTCAACCTATGATTAAAGTACCAGTATAATTTCAGGTGGTCTAAATAACATTAAATTAAACTATAAAATGTATCTTTGGACTTGATAAAAATGTTGTCAATCATGTCAAATGAGGCATAAAGTGCAGAAATTTAATATCAACATTTCAATTTATAGCATCAATTTCAACCATCTTGGACACAGCAATATTTTCCTTCCTCTAATAATAACATAAATGCAAAACGCAATGAAAGAAAATTATAAAGGATAGTGTTACCTAGGGGAGGTTGCAAGTAATCAAAGACTCCATTGGAGACAACAACAAACATATCCTTCTTAGATCCACAGTTGCAAATCAATTTCCCAAGAACTCGAACACCAAGAAAAAATTCCAAAAAATGTTCTGGTAACTGCCAGAGAGAGAATATTAAGCCCTAATTAATTTGAGGCACTAAAAATTTGATATTAAAAAAAGAAAAAAATCCAATAAATGTCATGAATTTTTACCAAAACAAATTAAAATTAAACAGCTAGAAACTAATTGGTTACTAATTACTAATAATAATAAGAAAACATAAAATAACACAATGTAAGGAACATACCTTTAATCCACACGATCTTCATCTTTACAAAAATGGTTTATTATTCAATTTTCACACCTTTAATCCAAGCAATTGAAAATTATGAACATTGAGAATGACTCAAATTTTGTTATAATCTTATCTTATATTGCACTAAATTATTATTAATAGATGAAATTACTAAGCTAACATCTTCGTTCAAAAGAACCATGTACAATCCCAATGAGAAAAAATTGCTTTTGACTTATTTTTTTTCCGAAATCAAACACATAAAAACACTACATATCAGTCTCTATCTCAAGACATTATTCTTACCAAAGCAGTTCACATATAAATCATCTATACTTATTGGAACTTTCTCATATTACAGTAGCCAAAGAGTTGTTTTTGCCAAAACAAAAACATGAAGGTCAAACCAAGGCAACAACAAACACCAAAACTACAGTAGACAAACACAATTTCTATCCTCCATTCATTTATTGCTCATTTGAATCACCACTATCTACCACTCCTCTAGACTCCTTTCCTTTTGACTATAGATTTGATTTTTCACTCCTACTATATACACCAAATTACTTATAAAACAGTGACAACCACACTTTCCTCTTGTCCCTATGAATTCTCCAACCGACTAAAAATGCAAAGCAACTAAATGCTTCCCCTAGCTATACCCAGTGCATAGGAAATAATAAGTCATAAAAGTGATACCATTTAGCTATTGCACATCTTCAAGTGCACTTTCTTCTTTTTTTTCTTCCAATATTGAAAGTTTAGCCTCGTCCTTAGCTAGAGCAGATTTCTATTCAAAAGCAGTCTGTACATTATGTGAGTAGAATAGAAACAAAAATTACTTTCTTCAAAAGAAGAGGTCACCAATTTATCAAAAGACAATAATTAATAGTTTGATCTATTTTATGAAGCAGATAGCAGTTATAAGCTAATGTCAAAACAAAGTAACTGCATCCTAGATAATATGCACTAAAGCTATATATTATATCCCACAATTAAAATATCATCCACAAAAAGCAAAAGAATGATAAAATTACCATCAAAAAATTTTTGCACAAATACACAATGATATGAAGTTTTCTTACGGTAACCATGCTTCCCCATAACATATTTAAACTTCTTGTACCACTGTCTTAGAGTTTGCTTTAACCCAAAAAGACTCTTCTTAAGCTTGCACACAAAATCTTCCTTTTCTTTAACAACAAAGCCCTCCAGTTGTTCCATGTAGATTTCCTTGTCCAAATCACCATGAAGAGAAGTTGTTTTCACATCCATTTGCTCAATCTCCAGATCAAGAGAAGCTGCTAATCCAAGCACAGCACGAATGGATGACATCCTCACAACAGGAGAAAAAATCTCCTCATAATCAACACCTTTTCTTTGACTAAAGCCTCTAATAACTGATAAATCCCAATTTGACGGTTTATCTTGTATTGATTTTAGGGGATTTTATAACCTTTTACCCACATTTATTCAATGAAATAGCATGGTTTTGTATATTCCCCTTTAATTGTGCTTAAGAGTGAAAACATGCTTTTTAGGTCTTAAAATAGCTAAATCTAATTCACCTTGATTCCATTAGATGCCTTGATATGTTTGTTAAGTGATTTAAGGTTTAGGAGGCAAAGATTGGATCAAGGGAATGAAGAAAGAAGCATGAAAAGTTGGAGAACTCATGAAGAAATGAAAGAACCGGAAAGCTGTCAAGCCGACCTCTTCGCACTTAAACGACCATAACTTGAGCTACAGAGGTCCAAATGATGCGGTTCCAGTTGGGTTAGAAAGCTAACATCCGGGTCTTCTTAACAATATAAGATTTGCCATAGTTGCTACACGTATGGTGGTGCGCACGCGCATAGTACGCACACGCGCTGTTGCTGCCATATGGTTCACTTAAAGCAAAACGTGGCCAGCGATTTTAGAAGCCTTGTGGGCCCAATCCAACTCATTTCTGATGCTATTTAAGCCAAGGATTGAAGGGGGAATGAACATACTTTCATACTTTAGATGTTAGTTATCATTAGTCATAGTTTAGTTTTAGAAGTAGTTTCTAGAGAGAGAAGCTCTCACTTCTCTCTAGAATTAGGATTAGGATTAGGATTAGTTCTTAGATCTAGGTTTTAATCTTTGCTTTCTTCTACTTCTACCTCTCAATTCCTTGTTGTTAGATTCATTCTTCTTCCATTCTTTTGTTGTAATTTCCTTTATGTTGTTCTTGTATTTTGTTGTAGATCTACTATTGTTCCTTCCATTTTCTTTCAATTCAATAAGAGGTAATTCATAATAATTGTTCTTCTTTGCTTTTCTATTGTTGATCTCTTGCCTTTGTAGTTAGATCTCTCTTTAATTCTTGCAATTTATGTTGTTTACTTTTATTGCCTTTTATGTGTTTGTTGAAATGCCTCCTCTAGATATAGTGTAGATTTTGTTCCTCTTGGCCTAGGTAGAGTAATTAGTGACACTTGAGTTATCTAATTCCATTGTTGATTGGTAATTGGAGGGATTGCTAATTGGTTTGGAGTGCACTAAAGTTAGTCTTTCCTTGGGAGTTGGCTAGGACTTGTGGCTCAGGTCAATTCATCCACTTGACTTTTCTTTATTTTAGTAAGGGTTGACTAAGTGGTAACAATGGACAATTCTCATCACAATTGAGGAGGATAACTAGGATAGAACTTCTAATTTTCATACCTTGCCAAGAGCCTTTTATAGTTGTTAGTTTACTTTCTTGCCATTTATCTTTCATGCTTCATATCAAAACCCCAAAACAACTCAAACCAATAACAAGACACTTTATTGTAATTCCTAGGGAGAACGACCCGAGGTTTCAATACTTTGGTTTATAAATTTAGGTGTTTGTTTTAGTGACAAACAACTTTTTGTATGAAAAGATTATTGTTTGGTTTAGGAACTATACTTGCAACGAGAATTCATTTGTGAAATTCTAAACCATCAAAAATCCAATCATCAAAATGGCGCCGTTGCCGGGGAATTGCAATGGTGTTGTGTTATTGGTTATTGTATATATGTGAATATTGTGAATATGTTTGCTTTTTGCTTCTTTGTTAGTTTTTAGTTTGTTCTCTTTAATTGTTCCTTTTTTTTTTCCCTCTCTTACTATCATGAATTCTCACTTTGGCTATGAGTGTAGTTACAATTATATTGTAGGTGATGAGGACTATAATGAAGATGTGTATCAAGAATGGGATAACCAAAGGTGGGAGGAGCCATATGCTTATGATCAATCTTCATGGCAACAACCCCCACCAGTGCACTATGAAGAAGAGCCATTTTTTGATGCATATCAATCCAATGGCTATGGTGAATCTCCTTGTGATTTTCAAGAACCACCACCATATGCCTATGAGTCATATCCTCAACATGAACCTCAACCACACTCACAAGCCTGTTTTCAACAAACACCTCCATATGACCATGATCCTTACCCACCATACCAACCTCCTTTTGAACCATATGAGCCATACATGGAACCACAATTCCAAGATTACTACTTCCAAGAACTACCTCAATACACACCACCACCTTACCAAGAAGAATCACCTTCCTATAATGAACCCTTTCTCCAAGACAATGAACCCTCTTATCCACTCCAATCCTCAATGGATAAAATCCTTAGCCTTATACTTCAAGGGCAAGGAAATATGCAAAGGGAGACACTAGAATTTATAGCTACCTTGACCAAGGTAGTAAGCATTTTAGCCTCCCAATGCTTGAGCACTCAAAGCACTCCTATGGTCACATGTGGAGAATCAATTAAAGAGCATAGCATGAAGGAGAGATTGGAAACTCCGGTGGAAAATGAGGAATACCACTTTGTATTAGAACAATTGGAGAAGCCTATGATTATTGAAGAAAAGAAAGAAGTGGTTGAAGACTTAGGAGATGCGGAACTTCAATGGAAAGCTAAAATCAAAGAAAATCCCTCCAAGAAGAGTAAATTTGATGTTGAGGAGGAATGTGCACAACCTCCGAGGCATATTCTATATGAAGACTTGGAGAGAATGAAGCAAGAATTGAGTTCCCTTGGTGATGAAGATCATGCATCCAATATTCTTAGTGAAGAATCCTTTGAATTTGAAGAACCTTCTCCCAATGAATTTAAAAGTGATGTGGAGGTAGATTTCTCTCAACCTTCCATTTATGACTTGAGTGATGGAGAAGAGTTAGATGAAGTTGATGAACAAAGGATTGAAAATGAAGAAGTTTGTGAAAAGGTGGAGGCAATCACGGACGAAAACAAGGGAGTGGAGCTTACTAGCACATTGGAAATACCTCTCCCCAAGCCACCACCATCCACTCTCTCATTCAAGTGGGTAAATTCCTTATACTCAAGCTTTATTATTCCCCTTGAGTATGGGTTGATTGAAACGGATGGTCAACTTAGATATATTTGTGGCTTTAAGAGTAAAAAGGAGATGGTTAGTGGTTGGAAGCATCATCCTAGGTTCATTATGGTCACATGTCCAAAGCTTGATAGCAAAGGTTGGTGTATAACTGGAGTACATGGGTCTAGAAGGATGTTTGGTCACTTTGTTGAGAATTCACCTTGCTCACCACCCACATGGAATAATGATGATCAACTTGGAGATGGGTGTGAAGACAAAATATGGGATCCGGGAACACATGAGGATCAACATTGGGAGCCCATGGTTTGTGAAGAACTCCATCAAAGCTTGGAGATATTAATCTTGAATGATGGAGCTTATTGGAAGTCCAAGCATTGGTGGAAGTTCCAAGATGAGTACAAGCACAAGCCACCTTGAGAGAAGCTTCCCATAAGTCCAACTTAAGGACAATAAACAAAAGTGCTAGGTGCGAGACAACCCACCATGGTAACTTCTTTTCATTTTCTCTTTTTGTAAATATTGGTAAAATTAGTTTAATTTCATTTTTTGTTTAGTTAGTTGAGTATATTTGGTAGTTTATTATGTTAAATAAGGTTTTATGGTATTTTGGTAGCTGTTTGGAGGTTTGGAATGCTTGGATTGGTGCAAAGACATAGCAAAAAATTTTTTTGAAAAAAAACAGAGCACCATCCACGCGTACGCGCACTGCGTGCGTACGCGTACATCAAGCGTTTTGGACCATCCACGCGAGCGTGCCATGCACGCGTACGCGTGGATTGAGAAGTTCCACCTTCCATACCTTGACCCGAGAGTTAGGCCTGCACTGTGCGGAAATTGGGCCTGAGGCACAAACCTATTTGCGCGCTCGCGCACATGACGCTTACGCGCCACTCTCGAAATAAACCATCCGCGCGCGCGCAATGCGTGCGTACGCGTGGATGCCCTTTCTTCCATCCACTTCTTTTCTTCTCCTCTTTCCATTTCTTTCCTTCCCCTTTCTTCTTCCCTTCTCCTACCCCTCATCCAACACTTCCAAACACCATGGATAACCATTTATTTTAGTTAGTTAATTAGTTAGCTAGTTAATTTGTTAGTTAGTTTTAGTTTAGTTTTCATTTTATTTTCTCTCTTTTCATCGTAAGTGTTGGATTATTGACTTTGTTTACTATGCATTGCTTCCCCTTTATTACCTAAATGCTATTTTAGCATTCATGTTTTTAGATAATCTTTGTTGGATCCTATGATTGAGGTTATATTTTGCTACTTGGTTTTGAGTTTTTCATGCTTATCTCTTGAAAAATACCAAGTGATGAGAATTGCCTTCGAGCTTGTAACTCTTCTTGAATTACATGATTTGGCCACCATGTGATTTGAGCCTTATTTTGTGATTAGGCAACCTCTTGATGATGGATGATTGTGCATTTACCTTAATGCATGGTATTTCATGATCATATGCATCCATATGTGTTTGACTTGAATGCTTTCATGCTTCTTTAATGCTTGTTTTACCTTACAAGTTTACTTAAAGCATCTCAAGCATACTAGAATGAGTAAAGTGCATGCTTCTTTGGTGACATAGCTTTTTATGCTAATGTGTGTTCTAAACCGCGCAATTTAGAATTCACACACCTAATATTTCTTAATGTCACACTAATTCACTCACTCAATTCTAGTGATTTACCTCATTCCAACAATTATGCTTCCTTGCTTTTGTATTACCCTACCTTATGGTGTTATATTTTTGTTTTTCATGATGAATGCACCACGAGCAATAACGGAAGCAAGACTAAGAACACGTAGCAATCCGGAGAGTCGCCGTACCCCTTGCTCATCTTTGAGTGCACCGAGGACGGTGCAAACTTTTAAGTGTGGGGAGGTCGTCCGACCGTTCGGCGATTTTGGGTGACAAATTTCTAATCCCAACACTTTTGCATTTCATTTTAGGTTTTTAGGATTTTTTTTGCATTTTCTTATTTTTTGCATATATATACGCAATAAGCTTAGTCAAAATAATGAAAATTTTCAAGATTTCTATCTATAGGGCACCTCAATTGATTTGAGTGAAAACTTTTCATATTGTGGATCATATTTTTGAGCTAAGAACACAAGCAAGTGAGATTTGAGCCTAATGGTGTGGTTACATCATATAACCACCTATTTTCCTTCTTGTGTGCGTTATTCTCTTTCTATGAATGTAATCTTTGATTTGTTTGATTCTTTATGTCCATTATTTTGTGTATACATGCATTTATATGATTGAGGCCATCATTTCATTTAACTCACTTACCCCAAATAGCCTTACCTTTTATCTTCCATTGTTAGCCAATTTGAGCCTACGATTAACCCACTTGGTTCTTTAATTTAGCACATTACAAGCCTCAAAGCGGAAAACAATAAATGTCCTTAATTTGGATCTTTGATTGGCTTAGGCTAGTGTGCGTGAGTACCATTCAAGTGTGGGAATCTTGGGACATTGGGGGAATAAAAAGGGTAGTTTTGTATTTTTATTGAAAATATTGGAAATAGGGTACATACTCATGTATTGATCAAATGTAAAACCTTATGCATTGAGGTTCTTGTATATAGAAAGAAAAAAATAAGAAAAACAAAGAAAAAGAAATAAAAGTGAAAAAAAGAAAACAAAAGAAAAAATGTATATAGAAAAATAAAAGAAAAAGAAAAAGCAATAAAAAGGGAACAAAATGCCCCAAAGCAAAGTGAAGCTCAATAAATTCAATGCATAAGTGTTGTGAAATAAAAAGGAATACATGAGTATGTGAAAGAGTGAAAAATGGGTAGTTAGGTTGGAATTTAATTGTATAGCATGTCATAGGTTAGGTGGGAAGTTTAAGCTTATCAAAGATTCAAATTCCAAGCTCACTTAACCAAATATGCATCCTACCTTGACCCTAGCCCCATTACAACCTATGAAAAGACCTCATGATATATGTATGCATGCATGAAATATTTGTTGATTGTTAGAAGAAAAACAAATCTTAGAAAGCATGATTAGGAGAGAATTGAGAGAATCGACCCTAAACACTTGAGCGAATAGAGTGCAAACACTACCGGTGAGGGTTTGATGCTCAATTACATGTTTCCACCTATGATCATTTCTTCTCATGCAAGTTTGTAAAAATATTTAATAACTCTATTCAATTGTGGATTAGACTTGCTAGTCCTTAGCCCTTGTGCATATATGCTTCTTGGAA
The DNA here is from genome assembly GCF_003086295.3 of Arachis hypogaea. Lineage (NCBI taxonomy): Eukaryota > Viridiplantae > Streptophyta > Magnoliopsida > Fabales > Fabaceae > Arachis > Arachis hypogaea. The sequence goes on along the minus strand of NC_092041.1, from coordinate 25,720,380 downwards.
ATTGATTTATTTTGACCAAGCAATTGCATTCATTTGATAGTTGCATATAGGTAGATTGCATTTAGTTAGTTTGCTTTGAATAAGTGTCATATACCTTATTTCGTTCTTGGTTTAGCATGAGGACATGCTAAGGTTTAAGTGTGGGGAGGTTGATAAATCCCAATTTGACGGTTTATCTTGTATTGATTTTAGAGGATTTTATAACCTTTTACCCACATTTATTCAATGAAATAGCATGGTTTTGTATATTCCCCTTTAATTGTGCTTAAGAGTGAAAACATGTTTTTTAGGTCTTAAAATAGCTAAATCTAATTCACCTTGATTCTATTAGATGCCTTGATATGTTTGTTAAGTGATTTAAGGTTTAGGAGGCAAAAATTGGATCAAGGGAATGAAGAAAGAAGCATGAAAAGTTGGAGAACTCATGAAGAAATGAAAGAATCGGAAAGTTGTCAAGCCGACCTCTTCGCACTTAAACGACCATAACTTGAGCTACAGAGGTCCAAATGATGCGGTTCCGTTGGGTTAGAAAGCTAACATCCGGGGCTTCGCAACGATATAATATTTGCCATAGTTGATACACGTATGGTGGCGCGCACGCGCATAGTACGCGCACGCGCCGTTGCTGCCATATGGTTCACTTAAAGCAAAACGTGGCCAGCGATTTTAGAAGCTTTGTGGGCCCAATCCAACTCATTTCTGATGCTATTTAAGCCAAGGATTGAAGGGGGAATGAACATACTTTCATACTTTAGATGTTAGTTATCATTAGTCATAGTTTAGTTTTAGAAGTAGTTTCTAGAGAGAGAAGCTCTCACTTCTCTCTAGAATTAGGATTAGGATTAGGATTAGTTCTTAGATCTAGGTTTTAATCTTTACTTTCTTCTACTTCTACCTCTCAATTCCTTGTTGTTAGATTCATTCTTCTTCCATTCTTTTGTTGTAATTTCCTTTATGTTGTTCTTGTATTTTGTTGTAGATCTACTATTGTTCCTTCCATTTTCTTTCAATTCAAGAAGAGGTAATTCATAATAATTGTTCTTCTTTGCTTTTCTATTGTTGATCTCTTGCCTTTGTAGTTAGATCTCTCTTTAATTCTTGCAATTTATGTTGTTTACTTTTATTGCCTTTTATGTGTTTGTTGAAATGCCTCCTCTAGATATAGTGTAGATTTTGTTCCTCTTGGCCTAGGTAGAGTAATTAGTGACACTTGAGTTATCTAATTCCATTGTTGATTGGTAATTGGAGGGATTGCTAATTGGTTTGGAGTGCACTAAAGCTAGTCTTTCTTTGGGAGTTGGCTAGGACTTGTGGCTCAGGTCAATTCATCCACTTGACTTTTTTTTATTTTAGTAAGGGTTGACTAAGTGGTAGCAATGGACAATTCTCATCACCATTGAGGAGGATAACTAGGATAGAACTTCTAATTTTCATACCTTGCCAAGAGCCTTTTAAAGTTGTTAGTTTACTTTCTTGCCATTTATCTTTCATGCTTCATATCAAAACCCCAAAACAAGTCAAACCAATAATAAGACACTTTATTGTAATTCCTAGGGAGAACGACCCGAGATTTCAATACTTCGGTTTATAAATTTAGGGGTTTGTTTTAGTGACAAACAACTTTTTGTATGAAAAGATTATTGTTTGGTTTAGGAACTATACTTGCAACGAGAATTCATTTGTGAAATTCTAAACCATCAAAAATCCATTCATCCTTAACCAATCTAGCTTTATACCGAGGCTTAGAATTGTGTTATTCATTCTTGATTCAGAATACCCATTTATTCTTCAAAACTCCGGTACCTTTAGGTAGCTTCACCAACTCATAGGTATCATTCTCAAGTAACGACCTCATTTTTTCTTGCATAGCTTCAAGCTATTGAGCTTTGCTTTCATCTTCGATAGCCTCTCCGAAACATTCAGGTTCTCCCCCATCAGTCAACAAAACAAACTCATGTAGAGAATACCTTGATGAAGGCTTCTCTTCTCTTGTAGACCTTCTAAGTGCATTTGCAGGAATTTCTAAAGCTGGTTGTTCATCTTGATCATCATTACCAACTTCATCAAGTATCGAATTAACTATTCCATCTTCACTTGCACTTGTATCATACTTATTATTTTGAGCTTCAACTCTACCATCTTCCACCATAGGCATAGAGGGAGTAATATCCAAGTCAGAAAAATCATCACTAGGATGAACCATTGGCTTTTCCGCATTATCAACATCCTTCAATGTTTGGTCTTCAACAAAGACAACATCTCTACTCTGAATCACCTTCTTGCTTATAGGATCATAAAACACGTAACCAAACTCATCCATGCCATAGTCAATAAAAATACACTGCTTAGTCTTTACATCAAGTTTGGATCTCTCATTTTTGGGAATATGAATAAAGGCTTTACATCCAAAGACTCTTAAATGATCATAAGAAATATTTTTACCTGACCATACCTTCTCTAGTACTTTAAATTGCAAGAGAACACATGGTGTCTGGTTCGTGACATGAACAATAGTGCTCAAAGCTTCACTCTAAAAAGATTTTTCCAATTTAGACTGTGACAATAAACACCTAACTCTTTCAACCAATGTTCTGTTCATCCTTTCAGCCAAGCTATTCAACTGAGGAGTCTTCGGAGGAGTCTTCTGAAGTCTTATACCATGCTCTTTATAATAAGCATCAAATGGATCTGAGTACTCACCTCCATTGTCAGTACAAATGCATTTCAACTTCTTCTCAGTTTCTCTTACAACAGAAGCTTGAAATTGCTTGAATACATTCAAAACTTGATCTTTGGTCTTCAAAGTGTAAACCCATAATTTCTTAGAATGATAATTAATAAAGTTTACAAAATAGATAGACCTTTCAAGTGCTCTTGTCTTCATTGGCTCACATACATCAGAATGCACCAATTCAAGTATCTATGGCTTCCTTGAAGGTGGATGGCTTTTTGAAAGAAACCCTGTTTTGTTTTTCAGCAAACCAATGGTTGCACTTTTGCAAAGCAACCTTGCAACCAGATAAAAGATTGCTCCTGGAAAACATATTCATGCCTTTCTCACTCATTTGACATAATCTCTTATGCCATAAATCAGTTTCATCAACAAACTCAGCAACATTCACAACATCTTTCATAATCTTTGCTTGAGTTAAATAAAGAGTAAAGTGTTGTGTATCTCTAGCAACAACCATAGAATCCTTGGTGAGCTTCCAACTATCACAAGAGAATGAGATATCCAAGTCTTCATCACACAACTTACCAACAGAAAGTAAGTTCAACCGAATATCTGGAATATACTTCACACATTTCAAAGTCAACTTGGTACCGTTGGAGGTTTCTAAGCAAACTTGTTCAACACCGGCACATTTTACAACACCTTGATGAGCCATTTTCACATCACCAAAATCACTAGGAGTATAAAATGTAAACAAATTCCTCCTAAATGTAACATGAATAGAAGCACCACTATCAATCACCCAACTAGTGCTATTATCAATAAAGTTAACAGATTCAAACTCCTCAATAAGAAGAATATCATCATGAGTTGCATTAACTTTGTCTTTATTATTACTATCATCTTTATTTTTACTCTTGTCTTTACTTGCATTGGCTTTCTCCTTATTTAACTGCCAACAAAATTTTTTCACATGTTCCTTTTGACCACAATAATGACACTCAATATTTTTATACTTTTCTTGAGACTTGCTTCTTCTTTGATCTCTACTTTTAGGACTTCAGCTTTTGTTTTTCCCCTAGACTCAGAAACAAGAACATACGAATGTGTAGTCGATGTACCTTGTGACTTTTTTCTCATTTCTTTATTCAAAACACTACTCTTGACACGATCCATTGAGATTATAGCATCAGGAGCAAAATTGGACAATAACATTATAAGAATTTTCCACGAGTCTGGTAAAGGGCTAAGAAGTAACAATCCTTGAACCTCTTCATAAAACTTGATACCCATGGAAGATAACTAATTTATTATTCCTTAGAAGTTATTCAAGTGATCTGTCATTGATGTCCCATCTGTATATTTCAAAGCCAATAACTGCTTGATAAAAAATATCTTGTTTTTGCCAGTTTTTCGAGCATACAACTGTTCAAGTTTAATCCAAAGGATCCAAACATGTGTCTCTCCAATAATATGATTCAACACATTATCATCAACCCACTGCCTAATATATCCATAAACTTGTCTATGCAACAAAGTCCAATCATCATCATATTTATCATTAGGCTTCTCTATACCAAAACTTGGTTGATGAAATTTTTTTACATAAAGCAAATCTTTCATTTTTGACTTTCACAAATCATAATTAGGACCATTAAGAGTAATCATCCTACTAGTATTAGTATTAGCTTCCATTGTTCACATAAGTCCAGAGAAATACCAACAAGCTCTTATGCGAGTATAAAAGAGCCTAGCAGTGGAAACAACACAAATATCCAACACAAGAACAATATGGAAGCACTTTCAACACAATATGGAAGAAACTATGAACAAGCAAATATAGCAAGTAAAGCAATAACAAGAACACACCGAGATTTTAACGTAAAAAATCCCCTCAATGTGAGAGGTAAAAATCACGAGTCATCTAGACCAATGAAATAGCTCCACTATAATCAAATGAGATACAAGATAGTATCAAATAAAGCATAAATCGTGCATATAACTAGACAAAATATCAAAGCACCAAAGCTTACAAATGAGAAGAAAGAACATGAAAAATATCTAAAATCAGAGCTGCTGTTCAAAGCCTATTTCTCCCTCTACAAACTTCAAATCAAAATCTCTACCATCTTGAATGAAGAACAAAATGAGAAGAATCTGTAGTTCAAATTTTATGTTGATCCAATGGTGAACAAATGAAAAACTTCTACTCAAAGATTGCTGCTCTGTATAAAAATGAAAAATCTATTTTCTCTCTTGCGAAGCTAATTTCTCTCCCTGTAGATCTTCAATCAAATCTCCACTATCCGAAATAAAAAACAAGATAAAAGGACCATGTAGTTCAAATTTCAAGCTGATCTAACGGAGAACGAATGAGAAACTGCTCTTTGAAATTTACTGCTTTGCATAAAAATAAAAAATCTGTTTTCTCTATTCTCTCTCACTTTGGTGGCTATATTCTCACATTCTCTAAAGACCCCAAAATTCTTATTAGGGTAGAGACATAAGGGTGCAAGAATATACTCCCAAAAAAATTAGACTTGGACCTCACAAAGGAGGAAAAAAAGCCTAACACATGGATGGAGGAGGCCAGCAAGGCATGCTATGAAACTATACGAAAGTCTTGGTCTGAAATTAAAAGAGCAACTTCTCAATCAAATGGTATTTAGCCAATGAGCCTTAGCTCAAATGCCATATGTCCCTCTTTCTTACTAAGAGGTCTCGGGTTCTAGTCTGGTCTAATGCAAACTTGATTAAAAAAAGGGAGATATCATATGTGTGTAGGTGTGGTGTGTGTGATTGTGATGCCTAAAATTGGAGGTTGTCCAATCCATCGACTAAAAAAAATCAAATGGTCTTTCCGTTTTATTTTTTATGCATTATCATAATAGATTTTTAGTTTCTATAAAGTATTTATTCTTTTATTTTTTGTTATGATTTTAATAAAATTAAAAAGAATTGGTTTTAATCTCTATCATCAATTTAATATGTTACATGCTGACTTAACACATTTAAGTGTTAATATGATATGATTTTGAGTGTTTAACTTGCCTATTAGGCTCAAAATAAGAGAATTAAAATATACTTATTCTAATAGAGAATAAAAGTATATAAAAATTATAGAGAGAAGAATAAAAATAAATAATATGTATTGTGTGTTTTACCACTTAAAAATATTTAAATAAAATATAATTACATATATGTTGTATTTATATATTATTATTCTATATTTAAATTTGGCCATAAAAAAAATATTTTATAAGATCAATAATTAATATATGATTACTTTTTTAAATTGCGGACCATTAAACCAAATTGATGCCTTAGTATCCTATTTGGAAATAATGTATCCACCAGAATATCCAATTACTGTGATTTGTAACCGTACTGACAAAATTTCTTCTAAAAGTTCTGATATTCTCAATAAGATATATGCAGGTGTTGTAGCTTTAATGGGAAACAACACATGTAAAGTTTATGGCCCTGTTAATGTATCTTAGATTCACAAAAGGTTGGAGATGGCAGGTAATAATAATTAATTACAATTTAAACAAAGTTAGTTAAAGATCAATAATTTTTTGTTGCTCACACACTTTAAATGATGATCTAATTTTGTAATAGCATGTAATTCAGACACGATGAATTATTGCAATAATATATATACTGCAATAACATGGTATTTTTTTTAATAAAGAAAGTTTAACACACTAATCTACTCAGTCTCTCTTTGGTATTCACCTTTCCCACTAAAATAAACCATGCAAAAAGCTCAATTCTTGGCAAGACCAAGCCTCTCCAAATTAAACTAGTGAAGCTATAACGTGTGACTTCCTTTAAGATAGTCTCTGTCTGTAATACCTGCACAAAGGAGTTAGTAAAAAAATATTTTTTTTATCAAATTTTAACACTACTTCATCCTCCCTACCAGTTGATAATTTAACTAGCCTTATCCTTTCATGAAGTTGGTTAACAAGTGCCAATTTCTATTGGAACAACTCTCTCCTCCGATGGAAATTTCATATCTACTATAACCCATCCCAAAATCTACAATCTCCTATAACAGATCCTTGCAGGTTTGAAATAGAGAAAAGCCTAAAAAAAACTCTCTTTTAAGAACCCCTTGTAACAAATTATCTTTCCAAAAACGAGTTCTTCTCCCATCCCCAATTTTCATAGACAGCCCACTAATCATCTTCTTTCACCTGTTGTTTCTCGAAATTCAACTGGTAGATATCTTTCCATGGATTACCTTTTGAAAGTAGTAACTGATTTGATAACATTATATTGGGATTTAAATCATTACAAGAATATACAATCTTCTTTCACAAAGGACAATCCTCCTTTGAAAAACACCATCACCACCACTTAAACAGATGCAATGTATTCCTAATCACCGCATCTCCCACATCCAATCAACCTAACTTTTTCGGTGCCTGCACCATTTTCCATTTTACAAGAGGCATACCATTGTTTCCATCCTCTTTACTCCATAAAAATCTCCTTTGTAATACAATAAGCTTCTCTGCAACTCCCTTCAACATCTTATATAAGCTAAGATAGTAGACTGGCAAGCTATTATATACAGACTTGATAAGAACTAACTTTCCAGCTTTGTTGAGTACCTTCGCTTTCCAAAGACTGAGCTTCTCTTCCACCTTATCTATAATCGATTTTTAGGTCCTTACCAGCCTAGGATTTGCTCCTAAGGATATCCCCAAGTATCTCACAGGTAGAGCAACTTCCGTACATCCTAGTAACCCACACATATTTGTCACACACTCTGCCTTACAATTAACCGAGATCAATTTGACTTGTCAAAGTTAATACTCAGGCCCGACATGAGTTCAAAATACCGCAAGAGCCTCTTATAATTCAAAATTTTCTCTGTCTTTGGTGGGCAAAACAAAATAGTGTTATCCACAAACAGGAGATGTGACATTTTAATATTATCTCTCCCAACCAATAATGAAAATATATGCTCATTCCTGACTGCCCCTTCCACCATCTTGTGCAATACATCAACAATAAGAACAAACAAGAATTGAGATAGAGGATCTCCTTGTCTTACACCTTTCTCCATCTTGAACGGCTTGGATGGTGACCTATTGACCATAATTGACATAGAGGCTGTACTTACACATTCCTTCATTCATGCCCTCCATCAATGACCAAAGCCTATCTTTTGTAACATGATATCCACAAATGTCCATCTGACTCTATCATATGCCTTTTGAAAATCTAGATTTATAATTGACGCCTTCTTCTTGTATTGCGCATCCTCAACCACTGAATGCATCGTTGTGTATTTTTTGTCCGTTCACAAAAGCACTCTATGTCTCTCCCACTAATCTTGGTATCACTGAGCTCATCCTTCTCACCAATATCTATGATATCACCTTGTACACACATCCAACTATACTGATAGGCTGGAGGTCTTTGATCTCCTTGGCACCCACAAAATTTGGAGCTAACGTCACCAAATTTACATTCGCATTCGTTGGTAAATTGGCGCTTTGGAAAAATCCTAATACATCTATAGTAAATTCATGACCAATCTCATCCCAACACTTTTTGATAAAGTTCATGTTATACTCGTCATTACCTAAAATTTTCGTCGACTCACAATTCTAAACAACCTCTTTAATTTCCTCAGTAGAGGGCATTACTTCTAGAGCTGTAGCCTCTTCACCATCAATCTTCATCACTAGTTCTTTCCGAAATCCAATAATTGGAACAGATTCCTGCCGATACAAATCTTTATATTCCATGTATGCCGAGACCAATATATTTGTTTTCAATGAATTTTCTTCCAAATATACTATTTTTCATAGCATCTCACTAGGGCCTTGCGTCTAGCTTCCACAGTACTGTCATATGCACCATCACTTACCATATCATCAATCTTTTTTATCTCATCCTTAAATCTCTTTATTCTATTATCAATGTCACCAAAATTGTCTCTATGCCATCTTCTCAAAAGTATCATCAGCGCCTTCAGCTTGCTTGTGAATTGAACATCCCCTAAGTTCCTACATTCCTCTTTTGCCATCCTCAAAAATCCCTCATGTGTGAACCAAGAATCTAAACTTCTAAATAGTCTTATCTTCAACAATCAACGGACAGTGATCTAATAGCACTCGAGGTCTATCTCTCAGGTGAGTACTAGGAAATTTTTCAATCCAGTCTACACTCACCAGTACCTTATCAATGCGGCTACACTATCAACCCCTGAACCACATGAACTTATGATCATTAAGAGGTAAGTCCACCGCTGCATATCCTGAACCCAATTCTTGAACTCTTCTGCAGACACCGGTAACCTACTTGCTACTTTCCTATCCTCCACTTGCATTATTTCATTAAAGTCTCCCATAAAGCAAAAAGGAACCTGACACAACCCCACAATATAACTCAACTTCTCCTACAACTCAAGTTTGTCTACTCGCACATGCACTCCGTACACCAAGCAAAATGCACAATTAAAATTATTATTAGTCATCACTCCCTTCACATACAACCATTGCTACCTTTTATAACAATTACTTACTTTAAACAACATATTATCCCACATTAACAGTAAACCTCCTGAAGTACCTACAGATTCCACATATTCCCATCCCACTATGTCATTTCCCTAAATACGTATTATGTCAAATTTAGTCAACACTTCTCTCTATCTCTCTCTTAGTTTCAATCAATCCTACCATGTTCAATCTAAATTTCTTTTTCAGTTCTTTCACCATACTCAACTTTCTATCACCTTCTAATTTCCTAATAGTTTAACAATTATAAATTATTTAAAAATATTTTTACACACCTAATTGCAGTTCTTAGGTCTACTTTTTTTCACTTTTTCTTTTTCTTTTGCCAACCTTCTTCTGTTTGCAATTTCTTCATTCTGAGCTTAAAGTATTGCAATAATATCTCCTTCTTTATCATGTAAAACTGCACTAGACTCCACTGCTGCTAACTCGCAAGTCTTCCTATTTTCCTTCATCTATTTCGCCCACTTTAACTTTTCATCATACATCATGTTTTCATCTCTTGGTTAGTTCTACAACCATCCTCCTCATTGTCACAACCTCTGCCGTTCGCACATTGTTCCTTACAATCTGCCAATGTCGTTAGTATCATAACATCTTCTTCACTTCCTGCATCTGCCGAAATGGAACTTCTCGCCCTGGCATGATTAAAAGGCACCGATGCATCACCATGGCATTCTTCTTCCACCATGACCTTCTACGGGTCACCGTGTCACTGCTCGCATCCACCTCTGTCTGTCCCGCATCCACTTGCTCATTGCCAATGGTGTTCTGGTTTGAGGCTCTAACAGGCACTACTCCTAGTCGTCGGTTGTTCGCATTCGCCGTCAACTGTGCAGAACAGTCAGTCAACGATGCATAAGAGCTGCTCCTCGAAGAACCCCTAGTGCTGCTACTCGATGAACCCCTGTTGTTGCTCCTGTCTTCATCAACAAGTCTTTCATCAACCCGGGTTGCATCAGTCCAACCCGCCTCAACCTCAGCCTACTTTCCAACCCACATGCCTCTTTCAATTGACCCATGTGTGATTTGATTAATTGTTGGCCCAAAACCTTGATGGCCTAAACAACTCATGCCATCATTACTTCTCTTATTATCCATTTCCTTAGGAAACAAATGGCCCATCATATAACTTGCTTCAGCCCTTATACCACCTGTATGACCCCATGATCCTAATTTAAATTTTCTAGTGAAACTGTCATTTCTGAGTCCCTTTCCAAACTCAAACCATAATCCCCATAATTTTTGCATCCATCAATCTCCTTCAATGCATTTAAGCGAGTTATTTTTTTTATCTTGGGTGATTTTAATTGCTCCTGATTCCAGTCATTCAAAAACATGTCGTGAATTACTAGTATGCCGTTCTCTTTAACGTGATACCTTGGTCCTGCCACCACCAATTCAGTCATTGGATCAAACAATATTGCTGGCGTACCTCTGTCACTTAAATCATGGTTATCTTTCATTGTTCAAGAATTTTCACCAATCATAATACTCTTTGCTCTATATATCTCATGTCTCACCTCCTTTACAAAAGTATCAAACCCATTAATGCCAACTGTTATGTGAATCTATTCACTAATAACATATCAAACACACAGGTATCTATTTGAACTCTTCCAAAGATGAATGATAAGTTTGATTCTGTCACTTCATCACATTGTACTACTTCCCCTCATTGTCCTCCTATCATTTTGGATGTTTTTTTGAACCATACATGCAGTGGCACTCCAAAACATTCTAGTCAAAAGTTAATAGTGCCTTATATGCACCTAATTTCCAGACTTGAACAACTTGAGGCAGATTCTTACTAACTGCCTTTTTTAATGCATTAAAATCTATGGCCGAGGTCATCCCTCTGACCATGCTCCTTGCTAGCCAACCTATATTCTCTTGTGCAACTATCACTTCAACCTTCTTCATCGATCCATTTCTATTTAGGTCCTTCACCCTCGTATTATGTATCGCCACTTTCCCACCAGCATGAGTAATTATATTGTCCCCACGTTGAGTCTGCTTATGCTCATCAACATTCCTTGCTCTTTCTTGATTGTACACTCTTCTTTCCTTCTCCCTCATTGTCCTTCTATACTTCAACTATTTTACTGATATTGTCTTACCGTAATCTCATGTGATCCATGTCCTTTATAGCCTTCAATGCCCCCTTTCGCCGTGTACCTATAAAGGCAAAAAGATATAACATACCATTTTTCTATTTTCAAGAAAGATATATGTCATTGATTCTTCTCGTCTAGTTGAATAAGTGAAATAATTCCTTTTTCAAAATTGTAAAATCTGGTCAAACCGTAATTAATTAAATAATAAATTAAATAGGAGCCAACGTGGTTAAAAAATTTAGCAATTAGAATTTGGTAATTTAAATATGATATTTGGATTCAGTAAATTTTTCTGAGTTGAAAAACATAGTTTTCTGAGTAAAAACGTGCACTGGAATTTTGACTGACAGTACCTGCTGAGATCTGTCTGGTACTACAGCTCAAAAAATTAATTATAAGTGAATAAGCCTAAAAAATTAGGATTTATAATTAGAATAGGTAGAAATATTTAAAATGCAATTTAAAGCTCTAATCTTGAAGGTTTTGGCCCAAAATTGGGCCAATAGACAAAAATAAGTGAACTGGGCCCAAGTGGGCCCAAGACCAACATATATAAATATTAGTTATGAGCATTTCAGCTCATTTACCCTAATGAAAGTGGCTTGAGGCGCTGAAATAGAGAAGGGAGGAAAAAGAGAGAAAATCATATCTCTATCAAACTTCAAATCACCATAACTTGAGCTACGGAGCTCCGATTGACGAGCCATTTGTGGCCACGTGTTGCTCTTCTCATCCTCTACAATTATATCCAAGTTTTGTGGTGAGTATTCCGTTCATCTCTGGCCAAGTTTTGAGATTTCCCACTGGTATGCATTTTTGGGTAGCTAGTATTAAAATCTTGTGATTTTGGTTGTTTAGGGATACTCTAACATGGATTCTAAGTGGGTTCTATTCCTATTTCATATGGGCTGAGGTAAGAAGTGCTCAAACACTTGTGATTTATCAATTTCATTAACCCTAGGTTAATGTATATATGTGAAATTGGTTATGTTAGTGTATTTGGTGATTTTGGTGCACAATTAGGAGATTGGTGTTACTTGAGGAGCTTTGGTGAGGCTTGGAGCTAAGGTTGGTGGAGACTTCCAAAGAAGAGGCTCAATTGGTTTGGCTACAAGAGGTACGGTTTAAGGTTTATTTAAGTACCGTGTGATGTGATGAGAATTCCTAGGCTAGATGTCTCTAGGATTAATTTTAGATTGTGTAAATGGTTGGTACTAATGTGCATAGTTTATATGCAATGTGAATTAATGATTGGGTTGACAATTATATGAATTTTATGTTTGGTGTGTTGGGAATTTGATGAATTGGATAATGAGTATTGGTTTGTGAAATATGCAATTAAATTGTGAATTTGGGCCGGATGCCGTGAATTTTGGGCCGGAGACCGAAAAGAGGTAAGGAAGGTAAGTTGATGTGTGTATTGTGTGATGATATAAGTAATTGGATGGATTTTTGATATTGAATGTGTGAATAATTGGGTTGGTTATTGAATAATAAGGTTTGAGGAATTGAAGTGTGGAATTTGATGGTTTTGGGTGAAATTGTGTAGATGAGGTAGGTTTGATTTTGGTTGAGTGTAATTATGTGAATGTGATTGGGTTGTGGTCATTTGGATGGGTGAAAATGAATTTGGTTTGTGAACATTAGAAAAATTGGTGATTTCTAGTTTTGGGTAAAAACTTATTTTTGACCAACTTTGGCGGTCCGTAACTCGGTCCACGAAGTTTGGGATTCTTCAAAATTGGACTTTTATGAAAGTTTATTCAACAATCTTTCCAACGGTTTAGAAATGGTTGAAAAAGAAATTTTGTAGAAGAAGTTATGTGTGTTGGAAGTTTGGGGTTCGAACTCCCACGCGTAGGCGTGGCCGACGCGCACGTGTCGTTTTCAAATGTTCACTACCTACGTGTGCGCCTGACCGACGCGTACGCGTCGATATGCTGATCCAATTGCCAATCCAATTTTCCAAGAGTTGTGCGAGAATTGCGTTAGCTTTGTGCGTGGGGCACAAAATGCACCCACGTGTACGCGTGGCTGACGCGCGGACGTCACTTGGCTTTTCTCCCATCCACTCGTACGTGTGGGCGACACATACGCGTCACTCTACTTTTTGGCTTTCCACGTGTGCGCGTAGGCGACGCGCACGCGTGACCCTGTTTTCAGAAAAAGTTGGGTTTTGAATTTTTAAAGCCGAATTTCAAACTTCTAAGCCTCTATTTTCATCCTCTAGGTCCTAAATCTTTATAGTATGCCTAGTAATGAAAAGAAGCTAGGATATGTGGTAACTTGTGGATGAAGTAATGTAAGAATAAATGATGAATGATGAGTAATGATAGTTGTATGAGTTGTTGAGGATGATGGTGAAAGTGCTATGTATAGTATGAGCCGAATAGCTGGGATAAGCATTGAGTTATGGCTGAGTATGTATATGTATATGATTAATGATTAAATGATTATGATTGATAAAGGAGGCTTGAACATGTGGTGAGTATGTCGGAGATGCATATATGATTAAATGAATAGATGTGGTAAATGAATAATGATGGAAAATGTTGAATGTGATGTGTGACCCCGGGTAGTAGGCAGTGGCGTTATCCACTTGCTCCAGGTATGAGATGTGGAAGGAGGATTATGATAAATGAGTTTAATTATGGGGTCTTGAATAAATGTGTATTTGTGATACCTGCGTAGTACCAAGGCTGGTGGTTTGTCTCGCTTACTCCAAATTAATGTTTGAGATTTGATAACAATGAAGATTGATTCTGAACTGAATGAATGTATGTTTTGAGATCCTGGGTAGTAGCAAGGGTTGTGGTTTGTCCCACTTGCTCCAGGTCAAAGATTGTGACGCCTGGGTAGTAGCGGCAATAGTAGTGAATCCACTCTCTCCAGGTTGAGCTTTTAAACACCCGTCTAGGTAGTAGCCGCAATAGTGGTTATTCCACTAGCTCTGGGTTGAGCGGGTAGTAGCAAGGGGGTCGTAGCTCAAACCTACTTCCTCCGCAATGGGTGTTTCTGTCCATGGTCTACCAGGACGTGTCGGGTGGCTATATAACCGACATATGATATCATCAGCCATAGGGCAGGCATACATCATTTGCGTATGTTCGAATTGTTTATGTTTGCCTATTTGTTTTGGATTGCTATATCATATATGCTATGTTACTTGACTATATGCTATCTGCTCTACTTGTACCTTAATTGTGTATTACTTGTCTGTACTGATTATGTTCGTACAATTGAGAGGTCCCTCATGCTGGTGTCAGTTGACGCTGAGGGCTATTCTTGTTAAAATGGAATAATGATATGATTAATTTGAAATGATGATTATTGACTGAGATAAATTGAGTTTCCTGGGTAGACATAGTGAAGTGATTTCACTTGCTCCAAGTGAGAGTATGAAGTATTGATATAGAATTGCTGAGACAAAAATAACTGGTGATGGTTTTGTTTATGACCCTGATTCTGATTCGTTGGGGAGTTAGAAAGAGTTCAAAAGCATGAAAGATATGATTTAGAGTTAGAATTTCCTTATGATAGTTGCTTGTTTATGGATTAGCGAGAACATAGGGTGAATATTTGGTGAAAGAAAGTTTAAGATGCTTAGTGAGTTTTTATTGCAGTGCATTGTATTTATATGGCACTTTTACCGTACTAGGAACCCATGGGTCGGGGGTTCTCATTCCGTATATATCTCTTGTTTTTCAGTTACAGGTCCAGGCCCTCAGAAGTGAGCTGTGGTTCATCTGAGAGATGGCGAAGATCTTTACATTCTCCACTTTATATTTTGTTTAGAATCTCTCCACCTTTATTTTGAAGAACTTATATTATGTATTGAACTCTTTTGAACTTACCTATAGAGGCTATTATGTTTCTTTTGGGAGAGATTAGGAGTTTTTGTTGTCAACTACTGTTATACTGTACCCTAGCCGACCTAAACTTCGCGGGTCGTGACTAAAGGCTATTTACTTATGTTATATATCTATATACTGTCCTTCTCTTATTCTCCTTTATGCCTTATTTGTATATCACTTTCGACTTCACGCTTTATCTTTTGGTTGTCGATACGTGAGTGATACGACTTCGCGATTTTATGTTTACTCTTTTCAGGCTTCTCGATTAATACTCCTTTCAATTTTACTTATATTTATGTATTAAAAATCCACCTGAGAGTCGTACCACCGTAATATCATTGACTTATGACTCGAGCATAAGGATTTAAATATTAGGGTGTTACAGAAATATCTTCCGGTAAATTGTTGACAAAAATGGAGAAAGATTCATTTTCTAAGAGATGGTACTCTTCTCAGTTCCAAATCCTAGGATCCTTCAAATGTTGATGTGATTCCCTAGTCCTACCCTTCTTTGTGTTCCTTCCTCCCCCTCCATCCCCCCTTCTCTCTCATCTCTCTCAACTGAAATTCTTGATTTTTTGTCAAAGAACAAGTTCTTGTAAATGATTTTAGCATGCACTCTCTAATATACTTTCACCATTACTTACTTTGGTCCTTTAAGCACCCAAATATATTTTTACCATCTCTGGTAAGTGTCACTTTAACAAGCACAAACTTCCAAGCCTATTATTGACCTTAAGAAATGATATTTATTTAATAATCTTTTGTTGTAAATTCAGAAATGTAGCGAAATGGTGATACTTATTATCATAGGAAACAATACCATGTTTGAACCTAACCCTTACAATTATAAGAACTTTGCAAGGGATTGCAAGAAAAAAATGGTGTTGCCCCTCGACCCCATTGGGTCACTACTTATTACAGAGGCCGTGTAAGCACATTTTTATTAATTTGTCGCATTCATATTTATTTACATGAAAAGTCTCAGTAACCAATAGTTTTAATCAAACTTAGCCACCATTCAACTAGCAAGTATCATTCCTTCCTAAATGTCTCACACGCGCATTGTGAAGCTTCACTTCTATCGCTTATTTCTTCTCAAATGCTGGCTGTTTGTTGGTTCAAAATCTAAAAAAGAAATGGCCCCTAATACTATTAGTTGAAGGTATAATAGATGTTACTGAGATGATGTATAAAGCTACTAAAGTAGTCTTAAAATCTTCAAAAATGCTATTTGTACACCATTTTCTAGCCACTAATTCAGCTACTCTCATTAAAATACAGTAGAAAATATGATTACGTATAAGGATAATTCAGAGATAATACAACGCACTAGGAGTTTCTTCATCGCGCCAAAAGTCTCCTCTTTCAATCGCGATTTCTTCTCTTCTTGGCAGAGGGGGTTCCATTGCATGCACCTCACTTCCCTTCTCTTCGATCGCACCAACCCCACTCCTTTCTTCTCTTCGATCGCGCCAACCTCACTCCTCGTTTTCTTCTCTTCTCCACGCTTCCCTCTGCTCTGCTTCGATCCTGCAGTTCACAAAAGCTCTTCTCAACGTTGTTTCTGATTCTTGTTATCTTAGGATTTTAATTATAACTTTTGATTCAATGGAATCCGCAAGCTCGAATGATGAGGCTTGTGTTTAATTTACTTTGTATGTTAATTTTTTATTCTTGATTTGATTTTAATTTTTTTATTATCCATTTTTTATTCCTAATTTGCTTTTAATTTTTTTATTATCTATTTTTTATTCCTAAATGGTTTAACTACATATTTGGTTTCTGATGGAGAGTCTAGTTGCTCTAACTGATCCATGTATTCTATGTGTTGAGTTTTGGAGATTTGTGTATCTAGTTATACAAATGCTTCTGATTTGTGGTTTCATTATGTCATTTGGATCCTTTTATTTGGTTTCAGAAAGAAACATCTCCCAATTACATCATGTACCTTGTGTGATTGCATCCTAGAAAATTTATGTTATAAATTTATGTAATGAGAAAATTGTTTAGCCCCTAGATTGGAGTCAAATTGGTGGTTTGCACATTTAAAATTTTTGATAAGCCATTGAGAACATTTTACATATGCAGATGGCTCTAATTTGATTTTAATTTTTTATTACTTTTTATTCTTGATTTTATTTTAAATTTTTTATTATTCATCTTTTAGGTTGTTCCAAGCATAGGAATGATATTTTTCTCTATGAAAGATTATGAAACTTTTTATACCAATTATGTAAAGAGAGTTGGTTTTTCATGGAATATAAGAACCATTAAGTGGGATCAAAATAGACAGATTATATACCAAATCTTGGTATGCTCTAGAGTTGGTCATCAAAGATCAAATTTGATCCACTAAAGAAGACAAATCCAACTTTCGAGAAAAATTGTAAAGCTATATTTACAATTTTCTGCATTTGCTTAGATCAGATGATGATATAATTCTATGAATGTGTGGAGATTTCATTTTATTTTCCCTCTTTTTATATTTGACTACTAAATTTGATTATCATGTTTACTGATTTTGATTATACTCAGGTTTAGTATAACACCCTAATATACAAATCCTTATGCTCGAGTCATAAGTCAATGATATTACGGTGGCACGACTCTCAGGTGGATTTTTAATATATAAATATAGGTAATTTCGAAAGGAGTATTAATCGAGAAGCCTGAAAGGAGTAGGAATAAAATCGCGAAGACGTATCACTCACGTTTCGACAACAAAAAGATAAACTGTGAAGTCGAAAGTGATATACGGACAAGGCATAAAGGAGATTTAGAGATAGATAACAGATAGATATATATAACATAAGTACATAGCCACTAGTCGCGACCCGCAAAGTTTAGGCCGGCTAGGATACAGAATGAAAGTAGTTGACAACAGTACATCCTAATCTCTCCCAAATGAAACATGAGAGCCTCTATAGGCAAGTTCAAAAGAGTTCAATACATAATATAATCTTTTTTAAAACAAAGGTGGAGAGATTCTAAGCAAAACACAAAGTAGAGAAAATAAAGATCTTCGCCGTCTCTCAGACGACCCATAACTCACTTCTGAGCACCTGGACCTGTATCTGAAAAACAAGAGATATATACGGAATGAGAACCCCGGGCCCATGGGTTCCCAGTACGGTAAAAGTGCCAAATAAATACAATACACTGCAATAAAAACTCACTAAGAATCATAAACTTCTTCACCAATTATCCATCCTATGTTCTCGCTAATCCATGAATAGGCAACTGTCATACGAGAGTGCTAAATCTAATTCATGTTTCACATGTTTCCCAACTTGCTGACTCTTCTACGAATCAGACTCAAAATCATAAACAAAACCATCACCAGTTATTTTGCCTCAGCAATTCTATATCAATACATCATACCCTCACATGGAGCTAGTGAAACCACATCACTGTGTCTACCCAGGGAGCTCAAATTATCTCATTCAATAATCATCATCATCATGCAATCACATCATCAATTCATCTCATCAAGAACAACCATCAACATCCACTGACACCAGCATGAGGGGCCTTTCAATTGTACAAACATAAGCAATACAGGCAAGTAATACACAAATAAGGTACAAGTAGAACAAGTAGCACATAATCAGATAACATAGCATATATGATGTAGAAATCCGAAACAAATAGGCAAACCCAAACAATTCAAAAATATGCAAATGATGAATGCCTGTCCTATGGCTGATGATATCATCTGTCGGTTATCAAGCCAACGCGACGTGTCCGGTAGCTAACCCAGGCACAGCCTCTCTGTTGCGCATTAATATCATTAGAGGGAATTTGTGCCCTGTCGCCATTAGAGGGTATATGCGTCTTGTCGCCATTAGAGGGTATCTGTGCCCTGTCGCCATTAGAGGGTATCGGTGCCCTGTCACCCTTACAACCAGAGAGAAAACACAAGCATACTCACATTCAATATTTTTCATCATTATTCATTTATCATATTTGTTCATTAATCATATATGCATCTCCGGCATACTCGTCACATGTTAAGGCGTCTGCAATCAATCATTGTTGTTATCAAACCTCAAACATTAACCTGGAGCAAGCGGAACGAATCACAACCCTTGCTACTACCCAGGTATCACAAATACAGATTATTCAAAAATCCATAATTAAACTCATTATCATAATCCTCTTTCCTCGTCTCATACCCGGAGCAAGTGAACGACGCCACTGCCTACTACCCGGGGTCACGCATCACATTCCACATTTGATCATTAATCATATACATATACATACTTAGCCATAACTCAATTCTTAATCGCAGCCATCCAGCTCATGGCATGACCCATAACCAGCCAATAATCACCATCAAATATAGCCCTTTGGCTCACGGCATACACCGCATTTCTATCATCACCCTCAGCAACTCATACAGTCATTATTAATCATAAATCAACATTAATCTCACTTGCTTCATCCACAAGTGATCACATGTCCTAGCCTCTTTTCATTACTAGGCATACTATAAGGATTTAGGACATAGAGGGTGAGAATGGAGACTTAGGAGTCTAGAATTTGGCTTTAACAACTTAAAAAAATCAACCTTTGGGTGAAAACAGGGTCACGTGTGCACGTCGCCCACGCGCACGCGTGGAACACCAAAAAGTCCATCGACGCGTATACATCGCCCACGCGTATGCGTGGATGAAAGGAAAACCAAGTGAATAAACATAACTTCTACAAAACTCCTTTTTAAAACATTTCTAAATCGTTGAAAAGATCATTGAATAAACTTTCATAAAATTCCAATTTTGTAGAATTCCAAATTCCGTGGACCGAAATACGGCACGCCGAAGTTGGTCAAAAATAAGTTTTTGCCCAAATATAGAAATCATCAATTTTTCCAATGTTCCCAAGCCAAATTTGTTTCCACTCATCCAAATTTTTCCGATGTTCCCAAGCCAAATTTGTTTCCACTCATCCAAATAACCACAACCGAATCACATCCATATAATTACACTCAACCAAAACCAAACCTACCTCATCTACACCATTTCACCCAAAACCATCAAATTCCGCTCTTAAATTCCTCAACCCATATTATTCAATAACCAAACCAATCATTCACACATTCAATGTCTAGAATCCATCCAATCACTCATGTTATCACACAACATACACGTCAACTTACCTTACTTACCTCTTTCTGGCTTCCGGCCCAAATTCACTGTTTAAATGTATATTCCACAAATCAATATTCATTATCCAATTCATCAAGTTCTCAACACACCAAACATACAAGGCCACACAATCCTTAACTCAATCATTAATTCATAATACATATCAACTATGCATATTAGCACCAACCATTTACACAATCTAAACTTAATCATAGGGGCATCTAGCCTAGGAATTCTCATCACACCACATGGTACTTAAATGAAACTTAAATCGTACCTCTTGTAGCCAAACTAATTGAGCCTCTTCTATGGAAGTCTCCACTAACCCTTAGCTCCAAGCCTCACCAAAGCTCCACAAGCAACACCAACCTCCCAATTGTGCATCAAAATCACCAAATACACTAACATAACCAATTTCACATATATAGATCAACCTAGGGCTCATGAAAATGATAAATCATAAGGGTTTGAGTACTTCTTACCTCAGCCCATATGAAATAGGGATAGAACCCACTTAGAATCCATGTTGGAGTAACCCTAAACACCAAAAATCACAAGATTTCAACACTAACTACTCAAAAACATGTAACAGTGGAGAATTTCAAAATATGGGCAGAGATGAATGGAATACTCACCACAAACCTTAGATAAAATTGTAGAGGATGAGAAGAGTGATGCATGGCTGCAAACGGCTCGCCAATCGGAGCTCCGTAGCTCAAGTTATGGTGGTTTGAAGATCAAAGAGAGTTAGGTTTTCTCTCTTTTCTTCTCTCTTCCCAAATCAGCGCCCCTCCTCTTATTTTTAGGGTAAAATAAGATGAAATGCTCATAACTAATGTTTATATATGTTGGGTCTTAGGCCCACTTAGGCACGGTTCACTTATTTTTGTCCGTTGGCCCAATTTTAGGCCAAAACCCCTTAAGATTAGCGTTCTAAATCACACTTTAAATACTTCTACCTCCCCTAATTATAATTCCTCATCTCTTAATCTTATTTACTCATAATGAATTTTCTCAGCTGCAGTACCAGACAGATCTCAGCCGGTACTGCCGGACAAAATTCCACTGCGCGCTTTTACACAGAAAACTATGTTTTCCGACTCAGAAAAATTCACTAAATCCAAATATCATATTTAAATTATCAAATTCCAATTGACAAATCTTCCAACCATATTCGCTCCTATTTAACTTATTATTTAATTAATTTTGGTTAGA
This sequence comes from Arachis hypogaea, assembly GCF_003086295.3. NCBI lineage: Eukaryota > Viridiplantae > Streptophyta > Magnoliopsida > Fabales > Fabaceae > Arachis > Arachis hypogaea. Next base: position 25,698,828 of record NC_092041.1, on the reverse strand, counting down.
CCGAGTTTTACATTCTACCCCCCTAACAGAAATTTTCGCCCTCAAAAATTCCATCCGTCACTGCAAGTACGCGAGCGTAGTCTGCCTTTATATCCAACGCATAACAGTTCCAAGGTCTTTTTACTTTGCGCGCTTCCGTTGCCGTGCTCTAATTTCTCTATCTCCGAGGGTCTCGGTCATTCGTTCAATACCGACCAACAGCCTCGTTCCTTACTTTTATCGTCTCATCATCTCACACCCTATTAAATCTCAAATCATGTCACCAATAATATTACCATTATCGTTAATCATAGCCATCATCCCACATCACTATAATCAATCAAAGATCATTACCACACCTTAATCATACTCCATCACCATCCTCTCTCTCTGCCAAGCCAATTCCTCTAATCTCAGTTCAACTCTAAGCATAACCTCCAAACTTACTTTCTTATTCTCAAACCCTCGAATTTCTACATGACTTGCTGTTATAAAGTCTCTAACTCATCAATCAAAAACCCCTTTCATTTCTAGAAATCAAATGAGTTTGAAATAACAAGCTAACAAAATCATAAGAATCCGACTTCCTTTAATAATCTATAAAAGTATTTGAAACACATCTCTTTTGTTAAAGTTACTCAAATCAAAGGTCATTCTCGAAACTATAACCAACACTCTTTTAAATTCTTGGGAAATTTTGACAGCACCTCTCCTAAAAACTGGAGTTTATCACCCGTCACGGGTTCCCTCAAACCAATCTCAGTACCACATCAGCATTTTAATTTAATGGTTTTTCACATTGGTCTTTCAAAACCAATCATTATAAATCTCAATCTAAATCCAAGGTCACTATGACCAAACATCATAGTACTCATCTCTCAAACACGACCACTTGTACTCTCTCATCATCTAAATCCAATTACGCATCAATGATAATTTCCTCATCCGCTTTAGAACCATCAAAGCTCGCAGCCGCAATCAATTCCAATTATTTGGGGATCATTACTTGCAATAACCCACTTAACCCTTCTAGTATTGAAACTTAAGATATTATAGTAAACTTTTACAACTCCTATTCGTAGCTATCCTGTGTTACTACTTCCGCAAGTTTCTGCTGCTTTATTCTTATCTCTCGTCTAGTACTAGCTCTATCACTTACTTCCTCAAGTACTCAACCACAACTTAGCATGACTGGCATTCACTAGATTTCTATCTATGATAGCCAAAACCACATACCAACTTAATCGTACTTTTAACACGTTGTTACCAATCTTTCGCTTACCTTTTCCCAAATTGTCGGATCTAGCGGTATCCCCCGCTATCGTAGTGAACACACGACCTTGTTGTTGGCCCTTGGAAGTATTTCAGTTGACCTTCTCAGGACAGTTCCAGGACATGTGTCTAGCTCCTCCACAATTATAGCAAAGTCCCAATCCAGCTCAACACGGAGTTCTCGAATGATAGCTTTCACATCACCTATAAGTCAATTTATTCTGAGGTTGCTTTCCATACCTCCTCTCTTGGTGATTGTTGTTGTTGTTCCTTCGTGAGTTGTCTCAAAAAAATTTCTCGTATAGGGATTTGGTCTCGTATTCCCTCGCCTCTCAAACGATGAGTGACTAAAGGTTGAATCAGCTCTATTCTCATTTCTTGCAGTTCATTTGTCACTGGGTTTCGAACAATAACTCCGTACAGTTCTCAACACTTCCAATCCCTTAAATATAATCCAAATCACTTCTGCTATGTCTCTCTTATTCTTAACCTGTAAGAGTCTAGCTACTCCTCTAAGTTAACTAGATATCGCTCCGTCTCAGCAACTAATGGTCCTCGACTAATCGTCCACTTAGACTCTACAATTATCAATACTTGTTATGCACCACGAATGAATATTTCATAGTAATGATATGAAGAGAGTCAGAAATTCAACTGCTAGTTTAAAATTATCTCGGGCATGAGAATCGGACCTGGCAGTACCCCGGTTCTTCTGGTGTGGGCAATCTTTGACCAAATGTCCTAGCTTCCCGCAATTATAACACAAACCCAAACCATAACGGCATGGCCTATTTGGGTGATGACCCTCGCATCTCTGACAGTTCAAAACATCTGCAGTAGCCGCTGCCTGTTTTCCCTTACCGTTCCCATGGAAATTCTCATTCGTCGCAAGGTTATTCCGTCCTTGGGAAAAATATTGTGGGTATCCTCTTCTCTTAAACTCTTGACCCCTTGTTGCGTATCCTTGGTTGTGCTCCCTGCGGTGGGACTCCTGACGGTCATTCTCCGCCTCAGCAGCCTTCCTCACACATTCTTTAACAATGTGGCTCTTGTTCACAAGTTCAGAGAATACCCTAATCTCCATCGGTCCAACGGATCTTAGGATGTCACTTCGAAGTCCTCCCTCATACTTAATACACTTTCATTCCTCGAAGTCTCCCAGAGCTCCCTGACACATACGAGAAACCCTGAATAGCTCCTTAAATTTATCTGTATATTCAGATACGGACATGGTACCCTACTTCAGCTGTAGTAATTCGAGTTCCTTGGCCGTCCTAACAAAATTTGGGAAGTACTTCTTATAAAATTCCACTTGGAAGGCACCCCAGGTGATAGGATCATTCCCCTGCTGTAGGAGACGTTGAGCCCCTTGCCATCAATGCGATGCTTCTCTCGTGAGCAGATAGGTAGCAAATTCAACACACTGCTCTTCAGGCACCAACTGTGCTTGCAGTGCTCGCTCCATGGCCTGAAACCAGGTGTCAGCTTCAGTCAGATTGGTGGTTCCCTTGAACTTAGGTGGATTAACCTTTAAGAAAGTTGCCAGTGTCATCAGCCCCTGAGCTCCACTTCTGCCATTGCCATTATTGCTTATCTGTTGCCCAAGAGCCTCCGTAGTGGCCTGCATAGTAACATTCATATTCTCCAACGCCGCCATAAGGTTTACCGGGTTATTCGGGTTGATTTCCGGTTCCTGCGTAATAGTACGATCTCTTTCACGTCTCCGACCGGGTCCACGAGGTGCCATCTGGTTCCTATACACACCAAACAATTGATATCAAGTTGATTAGTCTCAATATTGGAAGTACAGTGCTTCAAAGTACCAAAGGTATACTCATGGACTTCATGCTAAATGTATCGGTTAGATACTCTATCTAGCACAGGCACAGACTCAGAGTATGCATTGAAGCATAAGCAGTTTCATCCCTCAGGCTCACGAGGACGAACTTCTCTGATACCATAATGTAACACCTTAATATTCAAATCCTTATGCTCGAGTCATAAGTCAATGATATTATGGTGGTACGACGCTCAGGTGGATTTTTAATATATAAATATAGGTAATTTCGAAAGGAGTATTAATCGAGAAGCCTAAAAGGAGTAGGAATAAAATTGCAAAGACGTATCACTCACGTTTCAACAACAAAAAGATAAACCGTGAAGCTGAAAGTGATATACGGACAAGGCATAAAGGATATATATATATATATATATATATATATATATATATATATATATATATATATATATATATATAACATAAGTAAATAGCCACTAGTCGCGACCCGCGAAGTTTAGGCTGGCTAGGGTACAAAATGAAAGTAGTTGACAACAGTATATCCTAATCTCTCCCAAAGGAAACATGAGAGCCTCTATAGCAAGTTCAAAAGAGTTCAATATATAATATAATCTTTTCAAAACAAAGGTGGAGAGATTCTAAGCAAAACACAAAGTAGAGAAAATAAAGATCTTCGCCGTCTCTCAGACGACCCACAACTCACTTCTGAGCACTTGGACCTGTATCTAAAAAACAAGAGATATATACGGAATGAAAACCCTGGGCCTATGGGTTCCCAGTACGGTAAAAGTGCCAAATAAATACAATGCACTGCAATAAAAACTCACTAAGCATCCTAAACTTCTTCACCAATTATCCATCCTATGTTCTCGCTAATCCATGAATAGGCAATTGTCATAAGAGAGTGCTAAATATAATTCATGTTTCACATGTTTTCCAACTCGCTGACTCTTCCACAAATCAGACTCAAAATTATAAACAAAACCATCACCAGTTGTTCTGCCTCAGTAATTCTATATCAATACATCATACCCTCACCTAGAGCTAGTGAAACCACATCACTGCGTCTACCCAGGGAGCTCAAATTATCTCATTCAATAATCATCATCATCATGCAATCGCATCATCAATTTATCTCATCAAGAACTGCCCTCAACATCCACCGACACCAGCATGAGGGGCTTCTCAGTTGTACAAACACAAGCAATACAGACAAGTAATACACAAATAAGGTACAAGTAGAACAAGTAGCACATAATCAGGTAACATAGCATATATGATGTAGAAATCCAAAATAAATAGGCACACCCAAACAATTCAAATATATGCAAATGATGAATGCATGCCCTATGGCTGATGATATCATCTGTCGATTATCAAGCCAACCCGACGTGTCTGGTAGCTAACGCGGGCACAGTCTCTCTGTTGCACATTAATATCATTAAAGGGAATATGTGCCCTGTCGCCATTAGAGGGTATCTGCGCCCTGTCGCCATTAGAGGGTATCAGTGCCCTGTCACCCTTACAACCAGAGAGAAAACAGAAGCATACTCACATTCAACATTTTCCATCATTATTCATTTATCATATTCGTTCGTTAATCATATATACATCTCCGGCATACTCGCCACATGTTAAGGCGTCTGCAATCATTCATTGTTGTTATCAAACCTCAAACATTAACCTGGAGCAAGCGAAAAGAATTACAACCCTTGCTACTACTCAGGTATCACAAATACACATTATTCATAAATCCATAATTAAACTCTTTATCATAATCCTCTTTCCTCGTCTCATACCCGGAGCAAATGGACGACGCCACTTCCTACTACCCGGGGTCACGCATCACATTCCACATTTGATCATTAATCATACACATATACATACTTAGCCATAACTCAATTCTTATCGTAGCCATCTGGCTCATGGCATGAACCATAACCAGCCAATAATCACCATCAAATACAGCCCTTTGGCTCACGGCATACACCACATTTCTATCATCACCCTCAGCAACTCATACAGTCATTATTAATCATAACTCATCATTAATCTCACTTGCTCCACAAGTGATCACAGGTCCTAGCCTCTTTTCATTACTAGACATACTATAAGGATTTAGGACATAGAGGGTGAGAATGGAGACTTAGGAGTCTAGAATTTGGCTTTAACAACTTAAAAAAATCAACCTTGGAGTGAAAACAAGGTCACGCGTGCGCGTCGCCCATGCGCACGCGTGGAACGCCAAAAAGTCCATCGACGCGTATGCGTCGCCCAAGTGACGCGTACGCGTGGGTGCGTTTTGTGCCCCACGCACAAAGCTAGCACGCTTCTCGCACAACTCTCGGGAATTTGGCTGGGCAATTGGTGCAGCGCATCGACGCATACGCATGGGCCATGCGCACGCATGGATGATGCATTTTCAAAAACGACACGTGAACGTCGGCCACGCCTATGCATGGGTGAGCGTTACGGCAAAAATTTTACTAAGTTAAAAAGCTGTAGAATTCATTGTTTCAAACCCCAAACTTCCAACACACATAACTTCTACAAAACTCATTTTTAAAACATTTCTAAACCGTTGGAAAGACCGTTGAATAAACTTTCATAAAAATCCGATTTTGAAGAATTCCAAACTCCGTGGACCGAAATACAGTCCGCCAAAGTTGGTCAAAAATCAGTTTTTGCCCAAACATAGAAATCATCAATTTTTCCAATGTTCCCAAGCCAAATTCATTTCCACTCATCCAAATAACCACAACCCAATCACATCCATATAATTACACTCAACCAAAACCAAACCTACTTCATCTAACACCATTTCAACCAAAACCATCAAATTCCACTCTTAAATTCCTCAACTCATATTATTCAATAACCAAACCAATCATTCACACATTCAATGTCTAGAATCCATCCAATCACTCATGTTATCACACAACATACACGTCAACTTACCTTACATACCTCTTTCCGGTCTCCGCCCAAAATTCACGGCCTCCGGCCCAAATTCACAGTTTAAATGTATATTCTACAAATAAATATTTATTATCCAATTCATCAAGTTCTCAACATACCAAACATACAAGGCCACACAATCCTTAACTCAATCATTAATTCACAATACATATCAACTATGCATATTAGCACCAACCATTTACACAATCCAAACTTAATCCTAGGGGCATCTAACCTAGGAATTCTCATCACACCACACGGTACTTAAATGAAACTTAAACCGTACCTCTTGTAGCCAAACTAATTGAGCCTCTTCTATGGAAGTCTCCACTAACCCTTAGCTCCAAGCCTCACCAAAGCTCCACAAGCAATACCAACCTCCCAATTGTGCATCAAAATCACCAAATACACTAACATAACCAATTTCACATATATACATCAACCAAGGGCTCATGAAAAATGATAAATCACAAGGATTTCAGTACTTCTTACCTCAGTCCATATGAAATAGGGATAGAACCCACTTAGACTCCATGTTGGAGTATCCCTAAACACCCAAAATCACAAGATTTCAACACTAACTACCCAAAAACGTATAATAGTAGAGAATTTCGAAAACTGGACAGAGATGAATAAAATACTCACTACAAAACTTAGATAGAATTGTAGAGGATAAGAAGAGCGACACGTGGCCACAAACGGCTCGTCAATCGGAGCTCCGTAGCTCAAGTTATGGTGGTTTGAAGATCAAAGAGAGTTAGGTTCTCTCACTTCTCTTCTCTCTTCCCAAATCAACGCCCCTCCTCTTATTTTTAGGGTAAAATGAGGTGAAATGCTCATAACTAATGTTTATATATGTTGGGTCATAGGCCCACTTAGACCCGGTTCACTTATTTTTGTCCGTTGGCTCAATTTTGGGCCAAAACCCCTTAAGATTAGTGCTCTAAATCGCACTTTAAATATTTCTACCTCTCCTAATTATAATTTCTCATATCTTAATCTTATTTACTCATAATCAATTTTCTCAGCTGCAGTACCAGACAGATCTCAGCCGATACTACTGGTCAAAATTCCACTGCGCGCTTTTATGCAGAAAACTATGTTTTTCGAGTCAGAAAAATTTACTGAATCCAAATATTATATTTAAATTATCAAATTCCAATTGCCAAATCTTTCAACCATATTCGCTCCTATTTAACTTATTATTTAATTAATTTCGGTTAGACCGGGTTTTACATTTAGTGCTATATTTGACTAATGAGTTTGATTATCATGTTTACTGAGTTTGATTATACTCAGGTTTAATACTATATTTGACTACTAAATTTGATTATACATATTTATTGAGTTTGATTACACATGACTGCTGAGTTTAATTATACATGGCTACTGAATTTTATTATACATGTTTACTGAGTTTGATTATCTTTTCATGATACAATCTAAATCTTGATAAAATCTAAATCATGATGAAGAAAGAAGTTAAGTTAAATATTTAAAATGGTTTTCTGTACATATATAAATTAAATGAAGCCATCTTCAATTAATTGAAGCATCAACATTAACCCCATTTATTAGTTACATTAGTTATTAGTACTTGTAACTCTTTTTTACACTATAATCCTATGAAATAAATAATTTTAGATATAAAACAATAAATATATTGACACTAAATTCATATGTAGATACCAAATTTCTAAGAATCACTATAAACTTTAAATGCTGCTTTAACCAAAGTGACTTATACATTCTAAATGAATAAGCCCCAAATCAACTACCAAAAAATTGGAGACTGCATATATCAATAACATTTGAAACATGACAACTTTAATGTGAAAAAATGGTTATGTTGCTAAATCAATAATAACTCAAAATTTTAGATAACTCAAAATGTTAAATGTAAATTCACTAACCACATATAAAATCAAAATTAAAACTATTACAAAGAGAAAAATGCCAAGAATTCTACTGCAACATGTAACAAATTTATTACAAAAGAAAATAAAATTATTGTTCTTTCAAATGGTGGCTTTGTTGCATTAAGTTCAATAAGAATACAAAGCCATATGGTTGGTTAGAGGACAACTCCGAAGGTAACTTCACATGTGGTTAAAAAAATAGCAATCAATAAAGTGATAATAAAGTATTTTAGCAATAATAATAAAATTAATTATATAATGAACTTGTCTATGATTTCTCTTTCACATTTTTTGTATACTTCTTCCTACCTTGTTCAACAACACTAAACATAATTAAACTCATTCAATATAATAATCAAACATACTCCAACTCATAATCAAATATTTAGTATAATAATCAAAGCATGGAAACTTTTTTAATTGGAATTACAGTCGTACTTGCTTGTTCTTAAGTTCATTATCGGCAGCTACGCTTTTACTTGTAACTAACATAGAATTCTTGAAAAATATGTGTAATAATTTAGTATTGCCAAGCAAAACAATACACTATGTGACTTAGACCAACTTAAACACAAATGCAATAGGTAGAATATGAACATTTTCATGATACACTATATGAAAAGGGATGAGTTTCTAACCTTTGTAATTGCTCCTCTAGCTCCTTGGACTTGGCCAAAACTACTTCATGACCTTTCTTTTTTCTCTCAGTTCATTTTTCAAAGTTTTAATCTTTTGCATGCAGAGTAATAGAGCAGAGCAAAACGCAATGAGAAACAGGGAATGAAGACTTATTAAACACAAACCTGAAAGGTGGGTAAGGCAAGAAATTATAATCAAACAGATTCAAAATCATATCACAAAAATTTAGTTCTAATTAAACATGTTGTAGATATCAACTATGCTATAATATCATATTTTAAAAACTGAACATAATCAAACTCATTCAGTATAATAATCAAACATACTCCAATTCATATCACAAAAATTCAGTTATAATCAATTAATAGTATACTAATAATCAAGAGCTTGAGGATGTTGCTAGAAGAAAATAAAGAGAACTAACTTCCTACTCAATAAAGTTAAACAAAACAACTATACTATCAATCAATTATTAAAATTAGCATACTAAGACTTCAATTCAAAATCCTAACTTAAAAATTTTCAGTATAAATTTCTGTTTGAGAGTACAAACTATGCACAACACAAATTGATTTATAGAAGTTCAAAATGAAGAAAAAAATGCAGTTGAAGAAGCTAATAAAAGCTCAAAATGAACAAGAAAAATATCCTCGAAGAAGTTGATAGAAGTACAAGGATTAGAAGCTTACCTTGCAGAATCAAATAAAAAAATGTAGTCAAAGAAGTTCACGCTTGAGACAGAGAGCACTGCGCCTGAGAAAGAGAGCACCGCGCTTGAGACAGATAAAGGAGAATCACAACCACTCTTAAAAGAGAGTGAAGGAGAATTGTGTCATTGGAGAGAAAGGGAAAGAAAATCGTGTCACCGAAGAGAGAGAGAGAGAGAGAAAGAGAGAGAGAGAATCACCCTTGAGAGTGAGAATAAAGATGGAATTGCGTCAAAAAATAAGAGTGAAAGTGAGGAAAGGAGAAAAAAACGGTTGTTTTAGCGCGTGTAAAGAGTGAGAGCGAAGTTGAGAGTAGGATTTTTATTTTAATTTTTAAATTTTATATATTTACGTATATAAATACAGTAACTGAAAAGTGGTATATATATAACACTATCTCAAAAATCTTTTATAATAATAATGTTACTGAAGCACACATTTTTCTTCAAAAGTTAGTAATGCTTTTAACATATAGTGTATTACAAGTGGTGGTCCATTCTTTATTAATCATTTAGCAACTGCTAATTAACATTTTCAATATTTCTATAGAATTATAGGAACTAATAAGATTTTTTTTTTTTGGCTAATTAATGACAGGTTATCAAGTTAGTTCTTAAAAATTTTGGCAGCAACATCATTTTTTGAAATGGGTTAAGAGACCTTTATAGTATTGGCGGGTAAACGGCTAAGCCATATAAATTAAAAAATATTATTGATTGTTATAAAAGAAAAAATTTAGAAGATTAGTGGAATTTATTTTTTTAGCCAATAATTAATCAATAATGTTTAAAAGTGTCGATTAAAAATATATTATTAAATTAACTAAACTAAAAGAATTGAGTTAATAATTAAAAATATTGACAAAAAATAATAAATTTTAGGGCAATTTACCATTTTAAAATAATTGGGAGAAACCTTTACCAAATTACAACAATTGAAAAGTTTATACCTTTATGTCTTGTTTTATTTTATATAGAAACCGTGGGAGCTTAGCACGGTTTCTAAATGAACATAAACCGTGCCTGCTAGCCAGGTTTTATGTTGAAGAGCATTTGAATGTAAACCGTGGGAGACAGCCACGGTTTACCCTCGGTGAATGCAACACATTAACCGTGGAAGGCAGCCACGGTTTATGAGGAAGATTTTGTGTGCATAAAACTTTGGAGGCAACCACAGTTTATGGATGAGCGGCTATGTGAAGTAGGGTGGCTGAGAGAGAATCCGAGGAGCTTTGTCGTTTATGGAGTCAGCAAACTTATTTACGTTTTAATACGATTTGAATTGTATTAGTATATTTTTATTTTTTAATCAATTTAATTTTATATAAATAATTAGAAGGGCAATTTACCATTTTAAAATAATTGGAAAAAACCTTTACCAAATTACAACAATTGGAAAGTTCATACATTTATGTCTTGTTTTATTTTATATAGAAACCGTGGGAGTTTAGCACGGTTTCTAAATGAACATAAACCGTGCCTGCTAGCCAGGTTTTATGTTGAAGAGCATTTGAATGTAAACCGTGGGAGATAGCCACGGTTTACCCTCAGTGAATGCAACACATTAACCGTGGAAGGTAGCCACTATGAGGAAGATTTTGTGTGCATAAAACTTTGGAGGCAGCCACAGTTTATGGATGAGCGGCTATGTGAAGTAGGGTGGCTAAGAGAGAATCCGAGGAACTTTGTGGTTTATGGAGTCAGCAAACTTATTTATGTTTTAATACAATTTGAATTGTATTAGTATATTTTTATTTTTTAATCAATTTAATTTTATATAAATAATTAGAATTTTAAATTATAAAATTTGTATTAGTTTGTAATGTAAAATTTAAATAGACATAATTTAAATTAATAATTTATAAAATTGTATGTATTCGTATTATTGTATTCATATGATTTATTTTTACTATTGTATTTATATGATTAATTATATTTATTCGATTTAAAAAAAATAACGGTTGCTAATTTTTAACTAACAAATAAATACACTTATATTATTTTTAAATTAAAATTTTTTAAATAAATATACTTTTATTATTTTAAATTTTTAATTTAAATAAATATATTCGTATTATTTTAAATAAAATTTAAAATTAATATAAGTAGGTTTATTTAAAATTTAAAATTTTAATATTTTAGATAAACATATTCTTATTAAAAATTTTTAAATTTAAATAAACGTAATCATATTATTTTAAATAAGTATATTCTTTTAATTTAAAAATAATATGAATGTATTTAATTATCATCTAATTTCATCTTTTATTTTTATTTATCCTCAACATTTTAAATTATCATATGATAATATCATTGAGTGGTATAATTTAATTTTTAAATTATATGTAATAACTTCAGTGACAATCGTTAAATATGCCTATTGATCTTTGACTGAGTTTTTGAGATATTAGTATATATATGTGTAAAGTTCACAATGTAATTGTGTTGGATGTCTTATATCATGTATTTTGAATTTGGAATACTTCAAATTACATTATAATCATTGAATTATAAATATAGTGGCTGAATGATGTGCAATAATATTAATAGTGGTTGATTATAATAAGCCATGATAATTTTAATAATTTTTTATCTTAATGCGAAATTATAGTATCCTTAAGTATATAAATAATTAACATATTAGTTTTAATAAATATCCTTGTAAAGTACTTTATTTTACACCATTACAATAACTAACTATAAGTTTACACATATCATTGATTTATATAATATCATATTTGTAAACTTATAGTTAGTTATAGTTAGTTACAAATATTCGTATGAATACAATAACACGAATACATACAATTTTATAAATTATTAATTTAAATTATGTCTATTTAAATTTTAAATTACAAACTAATACAAATTTTATAATTTAAAATTTTAATTATTTATATAAAATTAAATTGATTAAAAAATAAAAATATACTAATACAATTCAAATCGTATTAAAACGTAAATAAGTTTGCTGACTCCATAAACCACAAAGCTCCTCAAATTCTCTCTCAGCCACCCTATTTTACATACCCGCTCATGCATAAACCGTCGCTGCCTCCAAAGTTTTATGCACACAAAATCTTCTTCATAAACCGTGGCTGCCTCCCACGGTTTATGTGTTGCATTCACCGAGGGTAAACCGTGGCTGCCTCCCACGGTTTACATTCAAATGCTCTTCAACATAAAACTTGGCTAGTAGGTAGGTTTATGTTCATTTAAAAACCGCTCCTACGGTTTTTATATAAAATAAAACAAGACATAAAAGTATGAACTTTCCAATTGTTGTAATTTGGTAGAGGTTTCTTCCAATTATTTTAAAATGGTAAATTGCCCTAAATTTTATTCGTTATTAAGTTTTTCTCGTTATAAAATATTAATCATAAACATTTGCGTGACAAATTTATGTATTATTAATTTCAGGATTCTTAAAAACATATCAAATAGTCTTGTGGCTGTCCACACAGTTAATGGTATGTTCCTACATTATACCAATAAAATAATTTTTCATGGTCTATTTATAAATATTATAATTAGAAAGATAGGTTTATATACTTCGTTCCATGTCCCATCCTTTTTATTTATTTGTCAACTTTAAATATGACCAATTTATAGGATCTCATTGCTTGGATATGCCGGGTGCAAAGGAAACTGATCCAAACTGGTTGGTCGAACAACGGAAGACAGAGATTAAGATTATGAAAGGGTGGATCACCCAATACTATGCTGATCTTAATTAGTGCATTCAAAGACAAAAATTTCAAAGCAAACCATTAAATTCATGTGAGGCCTTTATTTGTGAAACTCAAACAAAGAGTTATGCTCTATACTGATTATCCAATTTTTCTATGTTTCAATCTTCATCAATATATTTTTATTTTTGTCTCCGTAGTTTTGACTCGAGGCAGAAATAAAAAAAAATAATTTAAAAGAGCGTATTTTCTTTACATAAATTTATAATAGCTTTTTTCTTGGACAATAAAATTTATATAACTGTGTTAATACAAAAAAAAAATTTTTTTGACAAGGGACGATTCGATTGTCAATGATTTCTGAAAGTTTCAAAAGGTTTAGAGAACGGGGTTTAAATTTATGGCTTTCTTTAACTTTTAATTATCAAGTCTTGTAGATTGAACTTTAAACCTTATTTCTGTTAATCTGTGCAACGGATAAATCAAAAGACAATTTTGTTTTGTCTCATAAAAATCATAAAACTAAACTAAAACAGAGAAGAAGATGAAAAAGATGACACAACCATATATCCTGATTCAGTTGCCTTGTGCAATGCAACCTATATCTAATCTCGGCCACAACATTGGTGGAATTTTCACTATAGTCAAAGTATTACATATACCAATTCCCTATGACTCAACCTAATCCTATCTGGACACACAAGTTTTTACCTAAACTTGACTTAGTTATGCTAACACTTAACTTAATACTCAAAGGGTGTGTGTGGTTGGGGGAATTATAGAACATTCTCATAAATTTTAAGATGGGAATATGAAATTCCTATGTGTGGTTCAAGGTTAAAAAAACATTTCAGGGTAACTTTTATTTCTTGGAATTGAATTACCACTAATTCAATTCCCATCTCCCCCCTAATTATCTTTCATTCCAATGGGAATGAAATGTAAATAATGAAACAAAAATACTAAATTACCCCTATTATTTAATACTATATTTTACTTCTTCTTCGTTTTTGTCTGAAGAACTAAACCCTAGCAAAGCAGTTTTTTTCCCAAATCAGTGAGCTTCACCAACACCACCGCCACCGGAGCCGGCACCGGCACCGGCACCGCCGTTACTCTAAACAGAAGATTCATCTCCTTCTTTTCTCCGATTCATGTTCGCATTGTGATAAACCACTATATTATGGTTTACAATGCGTTTAATTGTGTGGTTTTATCATGACCTTCACCCACTTATTCATATAATTAGCATGCATTTATATTTCCTTCCTAAAATTATTACATGATTGAAAACTTACTTCCTAGAGACTTTTAATTAGGTATTTTAATTTTCCTTTATTCTATTCGATGCCGTGATCTGTGTGTTAAGTATTTCAGGCTTTATAGGGCATGAATGAGTGGAAGATTGGAAAGGAAGCTTGCAAAAATGGAAGGAATACAAGAAATTGAGGATGTGACCAGCGAGAAGTGACGCGGCCGCATGACTCATGCGACCGCGCGAAAGAGAGGAAATCGCAGTGACGCGGCCGCATGGCTCACGCGACCGTGCGGATTGGAAAAGCATAAGCAACGCGGAGGCATGGACGACGCGCTTGCGTGGAAAAGTAAAACGCCAAATGACGCGTCCGCATGAATGACGCGACCGCGTGACGTGCTCGATCTGCAGAATCTCAGAAGTCGCTAGCAGTGTTTCTGGGCCGGATTTCAACCCAGTTTTCGGTCCAGAAACACAGACTAGAGCCAGGGAACATGCAGAAACAAGACACAACATTCATTCCACACAATTTTTAGTTTTAGATCTAGTTTTTACTCCTCCTCTAGGTTTTCTCTCTACACATTTATAGTTCTTAGGATTTTATTTTCTATTATTTTTTTTGCATTAGGATATTGAGAAGAGTTATTACCTCATCAAGACTTCGTCATTCTAGTTCGTTTTCTTTACTTGGCTTTACTCTTCCATGTTCTTTAATTTACTCAATTCTATTATTGGATTATTTTAGAATTTATTAATACAAGAATTACCTTTATTTTTAATTGATTCCTTTGAGTTTTTATTTATCATGTCTTTCTTTAATTCCTTTTCCTATGTTATGAGTTCTACATTCACAATGAGCGAGTAGTTCCCTAACTTGATGGGGAGTTGATTGAAAGGAACTCTTGAGTTGGGGTGCTTAAAGGAAAAATTGTAATTGGGTTCATTGTTGGAATGCCCTCTAGTCACTGACACTAATCCTTTTCAATGAGCGGATTGGGACTTGTGAATAGAAACAGCATTCCAACTTGTTTGACTCTCCCTTACCTAGTAAGGGATAACTAAATAGAGCAACCTTCAATTATCAATTAATCTTGAGAGTACTTCAACAAGAATAGGATTTCCAACTAATCTACTCCCAGTCAAGGCTTTTATTTAAAATTAATTACTAAATTAATTTCCTGTTTATCAACTCAACCATTTTTGAAAACACCTGATTGATAAAATAGCACATCTCTCTGCAACTCGTTGGGAGACGACCTGGGATTCATATTCCCAGTATTTTAATTTTAATCTTTGTGACAACCCTTTTAAATTGATAAGTGGATTTTCGGCTGGTTAAGGACTGTACTTGCAACGTATTTCTATTGATAATTTCTTAACTTGCCAATTTCCGTCACGTCACACTGCTCTGTGAATTTTCTTTGAATCTCATATTAAAGTTTGAGTTTTTTCCCAAATCAGTGGAGGCTTCACCAACGCCACCGCCATCGGAGCTACACCGGCGCCACCATTACCCTAAACAGAAGACTGGTTTCCTTCTCTTCTTCAAGTTCATATTCGCATTGCTTATCTCTGTGAATTCTCTTTGAATCTCTCATTAAGGTTTGGGTTCTTTTTATGCTTTCTACATCATATTACACTAATTTCCTGCAATAGACTGCTAATTTGATTAGTTATTTTTTATTTTGCTTAATTTCTTATATGCTCTTTGTGATTATGTTGCATGCAAACAACATGTTTGATTATTTGTCTCAATAAAGAGTTTAAGCTTTTGATATAATTTTACATGCTTAATTTGGCTTGAATCTGACAAAAATATATTTTTACATGCTTAATCTTGTCTTAATTTGGCTTTCCGTGCTGTGTACTTCATGAGCCATGCTACAATGCACTACTAAGCTTGCATTACTATTGCTCTACTTCTTTATCCTGTTGTCTTGATGAATTTTACATACTAGTAACAATGTAAAGTTGTTTTGGTGGCAATCTAATTTTTAGCTACAGGATCTGTGGGATCTAATTTTCCAGTTTTAAAATGTATTTTGGTGTGCATGTTTTGGTATACTTGTATGTTCTGGTAATATTTGTTACAGTTTCGTATGATAGTGCAAGTTTGTTCAATTATTCAATCTGCATGTTTACAGATTTTGGCATATAATAAGAAGTCCTTTAAGTTTTCCTCCGATGCTTCTTCAATTTATTTATTCTGTTTTACTTGTTTGTTGATATATTTTAGACTGTTTGAAAATTGAATTAGCCAACTTACTTAGTGGAACAAGGATCAGTTGTAATTGTATTTGTTGAGAATTGATATTTCCATACTGCTATTACTAAATTTGATATGTGATCACCGGTTCTTTTCTTTTTATTAATAGCAACTCGGGAGTGGAATGACTCTTGTATGATTCCTATGTGCAGTTAATGTTTTGATTCAAGTGATTTGAATAAAGTCTTGAATTAGATTGAAGGATGACTAGGTGAACGAGCATTAGTGCATTACCATTAATGTGCATGTAAAATTCTCTAAACCACAATGAACTTTGATTTATTTTTTCTTGATTTGATAAATCTGAATGTTAGTTTATATATAAAAAAAATGAATTCAAAAAGTAAAAATGTAAATTTTGGTACTACAATCAATTTCAATGCATTAATCTTTTAGTTGATTAATTTTGGATAAAAAAATATAAGGTGATTCTCTTATAGTTATACTCTTCATTGAGTGAAGTCTTAAAAGAGTACAAGAGTAAATAGATTAACCGACAAGTTCATTGATTCTCCCCCCTTTTTTTGTTTGAAGTTTCTGTTTTTCTAAAATGGGTGTCTCCTATGATTTCTCACTTCATAGGTCAATGCTTTTGTGTCATTGAAATGTCTCAATTTGATAATAATGTGTCTCTATCTCTCTGTGTTTGTGTGTGTGCATTTTCAAGTAATGTTTGTTTTTCTTGCTTTGTTTTGGGTAAATCATTTGCTTTGGTTTTAGTTCTTGATTGTCACTATTAAAAATGCTTCTGAATTTGAGTGGTTGGTCATTTTTTGAACTCTATTATTTGTTCAGAGAAACGAGATTGGGTTGGTTAGAGGCAAATACAGTGAATCTACACCAGTGTATCAGCTTCACGGATTAGTAAGTGTTCAGATCTGAACTACAATATATTATTCCTAATATACTTCGAGATTTAATTTCATGATATCAATTTTGATCTGAGGCACCCGCTTTTTCTTTCACTATTTTGTTTTTCTCCCTTTTTTTTCACACCTTCGGAATAGGAAGCCCTATTTTTTTTTAATCTATTTAGCAATGCATATTCTGCGTTATTGGATTTTTAAAAATTTAAACTGGCATTCTACTTGTGTGAAGAATTGAAGTTCAAATTTTTTCTTTTTTCCATTTATTATTTCTCTGCTTGAATTATAATTATTTCTTTGAGGTATTGTGTGTGAAAAATCCATGTTTAAGCTTGCAAATGCAGTATTTCTTTCTATTCGCAAATGATGACAAATAAACAGGGACATCAGCACTCGAAGGAGAGTGATGACTTAGTCTAAAATGGGAATCTCTCTGATGCGTTTATATAAAATCTACAATCTGTTATTATATTTTTTGTATTATCCATTTGTTTCATTTAGGGATTAAGCATTTTGATTTTATATTGCATCCTTTGTAGCTATCAGTGTATCACTCATTTTCTTATGGAGATGGTTATGGCAATGTGTGTTTATTTATTTTGTTCCCTAATGTGTTAATTTTTTGTTGATTTTTCATTTGTCAATGAACCTGATGTTAAAATCTATTTTGTTTTTCAACATATGTATGTTATTGTTTTTACTCTATTGAAGAACCCATCATTTTAACTTTTAAATCAATTTTCAAATTATACTTGGCCTTTGCTTAATGCAGATACCTTACTAATGGTTTGGCCAATAATGTATTCTATTGCACGTATTATTAGATATATGTATTTGATGAAATCTTAAATTGTCACTACCTCTGAGGCCATCCATCTTGTATAGTTAAATCTTTTTTTTACTGGTCTTTGTTATTTGCACGTGTTGTTAGCTCACTCCTGCTTACATTCCTCTAATTTCTTCTTCCTTGGTGAAGTCATTGTTGTTTTCTCTAACCATGTTGGAGATCATTTTGGAGACCATGTTAGAGAGCATTTTAGTGCCAAGGATGATTAGCAAAAGAACCATGGATGGAGCTGCTATTCAATGTGATACAAGCCTGATGATTGTAACTAAGAACAGAGATTTAAAGATTGCTTTTGTTGAAGTCTGACCATAGTTGGGCTCCAAAAGAATCTTATGAAATAAATCAATCTATGTTGGGGTAGATGGAGAGATCAACTTGCACAAAAAATGTGAAACCAATGGAGGAGAAGACATCACGCTCAATAATTGAAATAATTTTTCTATGTGTGAGGTTGTCTGTCGTAATATTGATTTCATTTTGTTGATGTGTTTGTGTTCTTGTATAAGAGTTGTGTATGTATGCTTATTAGTGCTAGTAATTTTTTTACTTTTGAGACTTCTTTGTAACTTTCATTTGGATAATAGTAATGCTTTTTTAGTAAATTTAATTGTGATAATGTTAATTTTAATTAAAGATATTTGTTATTAGAGATATTTTAGTAAATTTGAAAAGATTAGATTTGATAATAATTTTAATTAAACATATTTTTATTAAGGGTATTTTAGTAAATTTTTTATTAGAAGTATTTTTGTAAATTCAAAATGTAAAAAAATAATAATTTTAATTAAATATATTGTTATTAAGTGAAATTTAGAATCAATAATAATTTAACTAAAGATATTTGATATTGGGGATATTTTAGTAAATTTAAAAAAATTAGAATCAATAATAATTTTAGTTAAACATATTTGATATTGGGGTATTTAAGTAAATTTTAAAAAAATTTAGAATCAATAATAATTTTAGTTAAACATATTTGATATTGGGGGTATTTAAGTAAATTTAAAAAGAAATAAAATCAATAATAATTTTATTTGAACATATTTGATATTAAGGGTATTTTAGTAAATTTAAAAAAATTAGAACCAATAAACAACTTAACTAAAGATATTTGATATCAAGGGTATTTTAGTAAATTCTAAAAAAATTAGAATCAATAATGATTTTAGCTAAACATATTTATTATTAGGGGTATTTTAGTAAATTTATTATTAGAGATATTTTCTAAATTAAAAAAATAATGTAAAAAATAATAATATTTAATTAGCTTTATATTTAATTTTAGTCATTAATATTTTAATTTGAATGAGTAAGGGTAATTTTGACATATTACATAATATGATCAAGAAATTTAAACTCAACCAAACAAAAATTTAGTCATTCCTAGGATTATTACATAACATTCCAAGGCATTAAAATTTATAACTAAACATAGGTATCCTATATTCCAAGTAATCTTATTCCTAGGCATTATATTCCTAAGAAAGACATTCCTAGTAATAAAATTTAATCTTTGAACCACACACACCTTAAGTGCTTACCTAACTTAACAGGGACACTTCTCAGGTACGTGATACAAGACAGAAAATACAACCAAATGAAATCTGAAATCAATCTTGGCTTTTCTCTAAAGTATTTATCTCAGCCTTTTTCTCTCTATGGCTCTTTCTCAAAGCCTCTCTTTTTAACATTTTACCTCTCAAAGAAAGTACAAAAAGATATACATTGAAACTGAAATACAAAACTGTAAAATATGAAGGAGATGATGAATAACAGCATAAACTCTATGAAATGAACCCAACAAAAGAACTCAAGACTTTGTTCTTCATCTTGGCGGAGTGCTCCTTTTAGTGTAGGTGCAATGCTTCCAAGACTTCAAACTCAATAGTGAGGTTTCACACACAGCTCTCAATTCGGGTTCTCTCTCTTTTAGATCTGATGAGAATCAATTTCCTTTTTGTATCTTAATCTGAGAAATGGCTAGAGTTCCCTTAGAGTCAACGTCTTGGACTCTGCGCTTTCAGAAATCATCTTTTTTTTCTTCAATCAATCCCAAATCTTGTGAAGTCATCCACAATCACCAAACTATAATGTTTATCACCTAAGTTTTGAGTTCTTGTTGGACCAAATAGATCAATATGGAGCATTTCAAGTGGTCTTTTAGTAGAGATGTCTTCCTTTGATTTATATGAATTCTTTGTTTGTTTTCCCATTTGACAAGTATCACACGTGATATCTTTGTCAAATTTTATCAAAGAAAGCCTCTTACTAATCCCTTCTTGACAAGCTTGTTTATTTGGAATATACTTTTATGACCCAATCTTTTGTGCCATAGACACTTTTTCAGATTCTTTGGAGTGATAACAAGTTACATTTGATCATTTAGTTCATCAAGAGTGAGGCCATACACATTATTACGCTGATTTGTAATAAACAATACCTCATTACACTTTTCACTCACCACTCGAAATTCTAATCTTTTGAATATCACCAAGTAACCCAAATCACACAACTGACTAATATTCATCTATCAACCAAAAAGACATCATCAATAAAGATAGAATGTTTTTTACCTACTTTTCTAACAGCTATTATTTTACCTTTACCATCATCTCAAAAGGTCGCAAACTCTCCATCATACTTATTAAGTTTGATGAAGAATGTTGACATTCCCGTCATGTGCCTAAAGCATCTGCTATCTAAGTACCACATCTCTTTCTTCTTCTAAGATGTTAGGCAAATCTGCATACATTCTTAAGTAACCTTAGGTATCCAAATTTGTTTCGATCCTTTTAAGTTAATCCATTTAGGTTGTCCAAGTGCATTAAATTCACAAACAACATTGTAAGTTTAGTTTCCTAAACTTTTTTTTTAATAAATCATTGGGAGTAAGAGTGACCAATTTTTTTAGAATTAGAACAATAATTGTCTGGTGTATTTTGCTGAAATTAATTTAAGTTTTGATGCTGGAAATGATTGAAAGAGTGAGGTTTTCTGATTTTTAAAAAATATGCATTTCTTTTGACAAATTTATTTTTATTATTAGCACCCCTTGTTGCAGATGCACTCAAAGTAGAATTTTTAAAAGTACATGAGCTTCTTGAATAGGAGGTTCTTTCGTAAAACTGTGATTTTTTGAAAGCAACCTCATTGTTTGAGACATAGCCTAGACCCGACTTGTTTGAGATAGATTTGGTTCTTGAAGATGATGCAGTTTCATCAAAATAAGACTTTTTAAATTCCTCTTCATAGGTGGGAATATATCCAAGACTAGATTGGTTAAAAGTGGATTTTGTTTTTGAAGAAGAAGCCCTAAATTTTGAAGAATAGTTTTCAAAAACTGCACTTTCTTTTGTCACATATCCTAAGTCAGATTTTTTAAACAATGGTCTTTGATTAGTAAGTAATTTGTCCAAGTTACTAGAACTATGAGCAAATTTTGCTAAATCACTATTCAATCTTTTAATCATTTTCAGCAACAAGTTCTTGTGATGGATCCACAATGTGCTTTCTTTTAAGTCTTTTAACTTCAGATTTAAAAATCTATTTTCTTCAATAAGGTACATAGCATATTTGGTCTCTTTCCCTTTTTTTTCAAGAAATCATTTTTAGCTTTCAACACCTCATTTTCAGATTTGTATTTGTTACATTTTTTCAGCAACTATTCATAATGATGGGTAAGATCATCAATAATGACATGTAAATCATCCATAAATAGGTCATTGTAATTTACTTCATCCAGTTGGTCTTCACCAGTCATGAAGCAGACTTGAGCTTCGTATTCAAAGTCCTCTTCCTCATCCAAATCGTTCTCAAGAACCTCCTAAGATGCCATGATGAGCACTCTCTTCTTTTTTTTTCTTCCCTTTTTCTTCTTTCTTGAGTTTTGGACAGTTGTACTTAAAATGTCCAGCCTCCTTGCAATTGTGACATCTCACTTTGTACAATTCCTTCTTGTATTCCTTTGAGCTCGAGCCCTTGTACCTGCCTTTGTTCTTCATTAGTCTCCATAGCCTCCTAGCAAAAAACACAATTTCGTCATCTGAAAAACTATCAATAGACTCACTTTCATTTGGTTCTAATTTTTATTTTAGGGCTATTCCTTTTTTCTTTGAGTCTTGGCTTGTGTGTGTGGTTTCATAAACAAGAAGTTTTTCTCTTAGCTCATCATAGATTATAGGACTCAGGTTATTACTCTCAGCTATGACAGTGGCTTTTATTTTCCATTTTTTTGTGAGGCTTCTAAGTACTTTTCTCACTAGAGTTTGTTCAATGTGTGTTGAGCCCATAGCATCAAGGCTGTTGACAATGATTGAGAATCTCTCAAATATTTCATCATGCTTTCTCCATCCTTCATGGTAAACATCTCGTACTCTTTTCGCAGCATATCAATTCTTGTTTCTTTGACTTGTTTGGTACTTTCGTGTGTAGCCTGGAGTTTCTCCCAGATTTCTTTGGCTGTCTTGCATTTAGACACCTTTCGGTACTCCTCAAAGCTGATAGAACAATGCAGCAAGTTGATAGCTTTAGTATTCAGTTCCACCTTCTTTTTGTCATCATCGTTCCATTCAGCTCCCTCCTTTGGAGTCACCACCCCATCAGCACTTGTCTTTGTTAGGATTTTGGGACCATTCATCACTATCTTCCATATGTTGTAGTCTATTGATTGAATGAAGATCCTTATCCTCTCTTTTCAATAGGCATAGTTTTTTCCATTGAAGAAGAGAGGCCAGTTGTTTGATTGACCTTCTATTAGCGTGTAGGCCACAGCAGTTGTACCCAAGTTGTTTGCCATTGGATCTTTGCTCCAAGCTATTGAGCTCGATTCTTGAGACCTTGGCTCTTGATACCAATTGAAGGTTCCATAAGACTTAGAAAAGAGGGGTTCGAATTTATGACCGTCTTTAACTTTTATTTATCAAGTCTTGTAGATTGAACTTTAAACCTTGTTTCTGTTAATCTGTGCAGTGGATAAATCAGGAGACAATTTTGTTTTGTCTCATAAAAACCAAAAAACTAAACTAAAATAGAGAGGAAGATGAAGAAGATGACACAACCATATATCCTGGTTCAGTTGCCTTGTGCAATGCAACCTACATCTAGTCTCCATCACAACATTGGTCAAATTTTCACTATAGTCAAAGTATTACATACACCAATTTCCTAGGACTCAACCTGATCCTATCTGGGCACACAAGTTTCTACCTAAACTTGACTTGTTTATGCTAATACGTAACTCAATGCTCTAAGTGCTTACCCAACTTAGCAAGGGGCACCTATCAGGTATATGATACAAGACAGAAAATACAACCAAATAAAATCTGAAATCACTCTTGACTTTTCTCTCAAGTATTTTTCTAAGCCTTTTTCTCTCATGGCTCTTTCTCAATGCCTCTATTGCCTTTTACCTCTCAAAGAAAGTACAAAAAGATATACATTAAAACTGAAATACAAAATTGTAAAACATGAAGGAGATAATGAATAACAGCATAAACCCTATGAACTGAACCCAACAAAAGAACTCAAGACTTTGTTCTTCATCTTGGCGGAGTGCTCCCTTTAGTATAGGTGCAATACTTCCAAGACTTCAAACTCAGTAGTGAGGTTTGACACACAGCTCTCAATTCGGGTTCTTTCTCCTTTAGCTCTAATGAGAATCAATTTCCTTTTTGTATCTTGATCTGAGACACGGCTAGAGTTCTTTCAGAGTCAACGTCTTAGACTCTAAGCTTTCAGAGATCATACCTTCTTTTTCTTCAATCAATCCCAAAAATTAAGGATTTTAAATTTGGTTGTTTGTTTGACCGAGGAGTGCAGATTAGAACAAAATGGTTTGCTCATTGATAATCCTAAATCCACACCTTTGAGAGTGTGCTTTGGCCCCAAGTAACAATTTGAGCCTTTGATTTACAGCAGAACAAATCAACCACCATTTTCTTCAACTTTTTTAAAAATGGCGTTGCAGAGAGTAGGAGAAAAAATGAATAAATCAACTTGCATGCGAAAGAAAATTATTTACCTTTAAACATGCCTTTGATTAGTGTGATTTGACAATGCTTTTTTAGTTAATCTTTCTCTTTCTTGCTTCTCTGATGTATGAACCAAAAGGAGGAGCTTTCTCTCTCTTTCTTCTTGAATCTATTCGAAAAGAGCTCGTGAGCTTTAGCTTTGGTTTGTTTCAACTTGGATGAACTAACTTGGGCTTGGGTTGGCTTGAATTTTTGTTCAGCCTATTTGATTTTTTTATTACTTTGCATTTGGGGTTTGTTTATGGATTAGAAACTATTCAGCAGCTTTTATTTCTTTGTTCCAATTTGTTTGGGCTACTTCACTCTTTATTTTTGGGCTTGTATAACTAGATAAAGCTATTAAAATCAATTGGGTGTTTAACCTAATAAATTAATGTTTGTCATCATCATTAAGCTAATTGTGTTCTAAACTCAACAGTTTCGACTAAAGAAAAACTGTTTCGACTACAGAAGTAGAGTCATGTAAGCTAAAGTCGAAAAAAGAGGATACAAAGAGAGTCGAAGTCGAAAGGTAGTTATTGTCTTTTCTTGAGCATCAAGACTTGCTATTCGACCTTTAGGCTAAGTAGAGAACATGGGTGCGAAATTTGAGGAGCAAGCTAAATAAAACATAGGACTTGAAGACTAAGAAAGACGTGGGTGTCAAAACTTAGGAGACAAGATTCTTCATGGTCAAGGCAAGGTCATGGTTGAGAAAAAAAAAGGAAGTAAGGTAGTAGATAGCATGCTCCATGGAAACTCCATCTCCATGGTCTATAAATAGTAGAGACTCAAAAGAGTTCTGCGACTTCTTCAAAAAATATTAGATCATCACAGATAAACCTTCGCCAAAATTTCCAGCCCCAACGATGCAACGGAAGAACATGGAGTGCAAGTGCATGTGAGTGTTAGAATTTAACTTTTAGTTTATTTTCTTTTGTTTTCTGTTTAATCCATTTCCTTTCATTTCTTTACATTTTATTATTATTCTAGTTTTCTTAAAACTCAAATTTTTACACTTTCATTTACTCAAAGTTTTCTTTATTTAATTATGTTTTACTTTATTCGACATAAATTTACTAACAGTATTTCAACGCAATTTGTTTCAACGCTATTGCTAAGTAATTTTTGAGTCGAGCTCATTCTTTTTTAGAGGAATCGTATATGCTATCCGAACTGAAATATTAATACAAACTTGATTCGATACTCTGTCGAGAATACCAAAAATGGAGTAAAACAAACTGAAAACTGAAAATAAAACAATGAAAGAAGCGTGTATTATTTTTGAGTTGAATAAATATGAAGTTGGACGCAATCCAAAAATTTGAAACTCAGAAGTAACAGACTGCGTGAGTTTATGTCGGTCCACTGAACTTGACCCCAAAAACCCAAAAAACCTCATGAGTTGAGTGTGTAAAATGTACGTCAGAATCAGATCCAGAAAAGGAAGAAGAGAGAATTTTTTTTTTTTGGACTGGACCGATCAAATCAGAAAACAATCCGACATGAACCGGTTCCAAACAGGATGACCGGGTATAGACTATACCTAGCTCTAGCACCATCTGAGTAGCCATTGCACCAAGCATGTTGTCTAATTTTTCATGGCAACATTGGCTACATTAATGACAATAATAAACTAATTTTTTAATGGAAACAAAGCTCTAGACATGAAATGCAACCATAAAATAAAAACTAACAATATCTTATGTGTCAATGGCTAATAGCCAAACCAATAGTAACAATGAAGGTCTCTTCAGTGCTTTCTTTGCAATATAAAAGGTTAGCATATACCTGACATATATGTACTCCAAACAAATCATTAATCTATGTAATGATAAAGTGGAAGCATACAAGGTTTTTTAGAGAGAGAGAGAGAGAGTATGGTGTGTTTTTATGCTGAACCTTTTCATACAAGGTTCACTCATAATCTTCTCGGTTTCCACCATCAGATTGAAATAAGAAATTTGATCAAAACCTTTTCTACTTTCAATCTAAAGGTGCAAAAGAGAAAGACCAGAACTGGATAAACACACCACAATTGAAGAGTTACAATGGTGTATGTCACTGACTCCACAATACAAATTCATAGGTTTTAAGACAGTAGCTATTGAATCACAGTAGTGTGTTATTGTTAAACTTGATTGTCGTGTTAAAATCATGGTTTGTCTTTACTAAGAGAAGCTTGTGAATCTCTCTCAGAGGGGACATTTGGGTTGATGTTCTTGATTGGCATCTCGTGATTGTGCTTTCCCTCATATGTAGTGACAAATGCTCTTGGATCATCTATTGCTCTCTCCACGTGCTTTCGAACATTACACTTCACATTTGTACATCTGTAGTAACTTCTGCAATATATGTCGGTTTATGTTATCAGAATAAAATTAATCAGAAAAGAAAAAGAACAAGATGCTAGTTAGTAGTAGTAATATGAGTATGATTTTAAACTCTCGAGTCCTTAGTTTAACTCTCACATTTTAGAAAGAGGAAGTAAAACTTATAATTACCAACCTTTCAGGGATCATTTTATTAGCAAATTAATTTTTGGAGAGTATAAGGTGAAGATATGGTGGGAAATCTCACATCCACCATCTACATTACAGCCATACAGCAATACAAAGAAATGAAGAGATCATTAAAGCACTACAAAGCAGAACAGAAAATTCACTTTTTTCAAAGATTTATTCTGACAGAGAGTGTATGCAACTTTAATTATTGGTACTAAAGAACAATCAATAAGTACAAACCTGGGATATGGATTGCCCTTCACCACCTTCTGCCCGTACTTCCTCCAGCGGAAGCCATCTCCAATTATCTCTGAATCTGTAGAACTCTGCAGCACAATGCGTGGCTCGATTAATGCTTCCTCCGACACGGCTGCTTCATTGGATCGACTCTCATTCCTCCTGAAGGAAGAGAAGCATTAAGCATAAAGTATATACTTTAATTAAAGACATGATGATGACAGTGAACTCACCTCACAATTCAAAAAATGGAATTACTAATATCTTACTGGATTGAGAGTTTTACAAGAATGGAAAATGTATCAAGTTAATTTGTGCTAATTTCTCATTTGACAAATCACTTATCCATTTTTCAAATTAGTGTTAGAATATCTATTTATCCAATTAGACATTACAATGTTGTAGCAAGACCTTTTACCTTCTTTTACTTCTAGATTCTTCCTCCTCTGCCTCAAATCCTTTGCTTCCTTGCTCACATTCCCCACTTAGACCACACGAATTTTCTGGGCTTATCCCACATGCATTTAAAATAGAATCATTAGGCTGCGAAACTTTAACCCCATAAACCGAATTCGCAGGCAGCCCTGTGTCATTCTGGTTTTCTATTCTGCTATCATTCCTCTCACTGTGATTGTTACTCCACACATCTTGAGGCACTCCATCAGGCACCATTCCTGATCCTTGCATCCCTGCTGTTCCGCTGCGCTTGGGAGGCTGTGGCTTTGGATGGTTGTGTTCACCTTTATAAACAATTTCTGCAATCTGTCCATCAAATGATCTCTCAACCTTCTTCTTCACTGGACAATTAGGATGAGTGCACTTATAATAACTCCGCGGATACTCACTTCCTTTCACTTGCTTCTGCCCGTATTTCCTCCAGTTATACCCATCATAAGAAGGTCGATCGCAATTGATTGCGGATGTTAAAGCCTTCTGATCCTCCTCTATGTTCTGTTGCATCATCTTACAAGGTTCAGTAGTTTCAGAAGGTGGTGTAATGCTGTGACTGTGATAAAGATCAGAGCTCAGATTAGTTCCGAAACTTTCATGGCTGATATGATGAAGACCACCCTCCATTGATTGCCCGGATTGTTGCTGAATTGTACGGCAATTTCCCTTTTCCAAAGGAAGAGAAAAAGAATTGAGATAAAACATAAATGGATTTCGGAAGAGCTTCATAATAACAAAGAATTGTACTTCTTTCATTCCATTTTATTTGTCACTATGAAAATTTGGTACATCCTTCAATCACAGATATTTACTTAAAATTACAGATAAAAGGAAGCAGAGGAAGTATTTCGATTTATCATATATGTACGTATATATACTAACCATATTTGCCAAAAGAGAAACTGTTGTCCTTGACACAAGTTTTGCCATTGGTTTGTATATGAGAGACTGCTTGGTGTCAGAATTAGGACTCTTGTGGGAAGAATCACAAAGTGCAGCTTCAAAAATGTCATCCTGAAATTACAAAACACCATAGAAATTGTAAAACCAAGAAGCTATGCAGGAAAGAGTCTGTGACTGCTAGACTGAGAGTTCACCTGAGAAGCAACAGACGCAGCGGGGGTGCGGTTCAGTGCCGGCTTGAACCTCACTGTCTTTGGTCTAATGGCAGAAACTGTTGCCTGGGAAGATTCAATTTGAGGTGATGAGGCATTAATGGCACCTGCAAGAAGCTCAGAGAAAGATCTGAAAGTAGAACAATTAGGCCTTGAAGCAACTGGTTTTGCCACGACTACTCTCTCAGCTTCATCAATATCCATTTTCAGTCAGTACTTTTTACAAATAGATGGTCTGCAACTTCCACTCTTCCTCAGAAATAGCAAGAATTCCTCTTGATGATGGCTTCAACTCATCCGAAGATAAGGATCACCAACCTGGTACACCTAACATTATACCAAGTTTTAATATTAGTTCCTAATACAGAAAGAAATTTCACTATCATGA
Source organism: Arachis hypogaea (assembly GCF_003086295.3). Lineage (NCBI taxonomy): Eukaryota > Viridiplantae > Streptophyta > Magnoliopsida > Fabales > Fabaceae > Arachis > Arachis hypogaea. The sequence continues at coordinate 25,669,932 of NC_092041.1, read as the reverse complement.
TTATGAGTCTCACTCATGCTACTGTGTCTGGTAAAGATAGCCAATGTAAACAAAAGAGAAGAGGCAGAGGCCATAACAAAAGCAAAGATTTTAAAGAAACCAAATTCAAAACGATATATATCTTTTCAGATTCTAACATGAGATACCTTATTTATCTCTACTGTGTCATATGTCCTAATTAACTGCAAGACACTGTGGTGACTTTAATCCAGCTTATCATTTGATCATTTGATATGATCTAAAGTTGATACAGTGTCTATAAATACATATTTTTTTTTCTTCTCTTTTTTTATTTAAATATCTTTTAACAAATTTAATATATTCACATATATTAAATTATATTTTTTTGCCCGTGAGAGGAGAGGAGAGGTTGCTTTTTGTTTCTTTTGGTTGTAGTTTCAAGGACAGTAGTACAGTTATAGTACCAAAACCATGATATATCAAATATCACAGACTAAAATTATTTGAAACTTCAACTGCATTTAGCTACAAGAAGATCATCAATTAGGTTTTTGTATGGAGAAACATGGCAATGATTATGGATGGTTTTGTGAGGAATATATTGTGGAACAAAAATTTTACTAGTAAACCAAATATTCATTTATTGTGTATAAATACATATCTTATTTTACATCACTTTTTATGTGTATTTTTATATTCTGATATGTATTTTGTACAAAAAATTATTATCAAGAGTTAACATGCATCCAATCATTATTATTTTAAGAGTATCCAATCATTTCTCTAATAAAATACTTCAATAGAAAAATCTTTTGTTATATATATCTACACATTATTTATGGTATTCTATTTTCTCGATAATACTCTATCCTACTCAATAGTAGAATTAAGGAATAAAATGTCATATCAGTTGTTCAATTCACAGATTCTGAGACTTGAGAGACGGCTAATGAAGCAATCCCAAGAGAGCTATCAATCATTCATTCTACCCTAACTAGGCTTAACCACGCAACAACACCATTCATTTTCGCAGCAATAAGAAATTAAATGTCCGTACAGGCATTTTCATTGAAAAGTTTGAAGAATGAAAAGAAAATTCTGATAATTTTATACATATCAGATATTCAGAAATCAAATAGAGGCACCAGCACCGACAAAACAATCCATCTATTTTGCTGGTCGCCCACTTTTAATTAATTTTCGATTAATTATTGTAACCTAAACTCTAAATAAAAACTGATGAAATTGGCCCACATACTCCTACACCAAAAAAAAGTGACTGTCTAATACTCACAAACTTAATCAGTATATATAATCTCTAGCATTGAAATCCATTCCTCATAATCACAAAGGAAAAAGATTAGGCTAAAGTAAAGAGATTAGTAAAATAAAAGTTTAATTAATATTGAATTTTAAAAAATTATTTAAAGTGAAAAATTAATAAAATAATGAAATAAAAAGTTAATTATAATTATATTTATAATTTTTTGTCATACATAAATTCTACTACTTTAATTCAAAAGTGATTGTACTTTTATTTTTTTTTACTTCAATAATTTTTTTATTTTAGAAAAATTTTATCTTTGAATTTTTTATTTTTTTTTATGTGAGTTTCGTTATTTTAATTCAAAGATGATTAAATACTCATTTTTTTTACTTTACTAACTTTTTTATTTTAAAAGAGTTTAATTCAATCAAAAACTCATTTATTCTTAATTTAAAGATAATTAAACACTCACTTTTTACTTTACTAATCTCTTAATTTTAAAAATGTTTGATCCCTTATTATAAATTAGAAGAAATGTTGTCCCAAATTATTATAACAGAAATAGTTGCGAAGAAATTGCTAACATTAATATAACATTGCTTCCCTCACTATGATTATAATAATATCTACTTTATTTCTACTATATATAATGAGGATAAGAGGGAGAGTTTGTGTATACTTTTTTTCCTTAAAATGTCCTTCCTCATATTATATATATAATTGTTAACTCAAAAAATTAAATTCATAATCTTTTAGTTTTAGTGTAACATAAGTTTTAAGACTTAACTAAGTAAAAAAATTAATTTTAGTTCATAAAATACGTGATTTTTCTTTACCCACACGCGTTATAAAGAGTATTGGTTCTTCGTATTTTTATATGGTATCATAATTATCCTCTAATTAAATATTTAGTTTGCCTACCCTTTTTTAATATATTTAGTTAGTACATATTCTTTCACTCTGTGTGTGTGAGAGAGAGAGAGACTCACTCTCTCTAATTAAGATTTTTTTTATTATACTATTCAAAAGTAGCTAAAAATAATAATCTTCTTCTAATACAAAAGAAAAAAAATAATATATATATATGAATTTTATGATGTTTATTATTTGGTCTTTAATTTTTATTTAACTTATTTTTTATGATAAATTTTAAATATTTAATATTAATTTTTAAATTTTTTAGTAAATTAGACACAACTTTTACACATCATAGCAATCAAAAAATATATATAAACGAGGAATGTGTATGCACAAAAGTGGATATATAAAAAATCATTTGTCAATACAAATGTAATGAACCATATATTTGAGGTGATGAGCATAAAAACCCAGACAATAACCTAACAAAGAAAAGCACGCAAACGATCGATATAGTACGAAAAAGCAGCTCCAATATCTGAGTTCTTAATTTACTAGATTTCATGGTATTATATATGGTTATGCCTTCTGAGGAAAGTTATAAGTAACACATATTATGGTAATTAAGATAATAAATTAAGAAGAATAAAGAGAATTAAGAACTAACCAGATATCCAAGACCACCACCAATTGAAGCAACATATATATACTCTAAGCTAAAGAGAACCATATAATTCTGTGTCTTCAATCTTTTTCCCAATACAAACCCTGAGTTTAACCCCTTTCCTGCATTTCAACGAAATTAAATGTCAGATAAAAAGGGAAATGCAAATATAATAAATAATAAACCTAATAATAAGTTCCTAACTAAAACGCATCATGAAGGGAAAGATTGAAATTTACTTCGGATTCGAGCGTTTCATCAACGATAACATTAAACAGTGACCTTATTTTTTATGTACATATATATATATGCGTGGTGCTTTATACATATAGATATGGAATGAAGGGGGAAAAAAGAAAGAAGCTAAATGAAAGAGGGAGGGAGATAGGAGGGAATGTCACTGGGTTTTGTTCCTAAAAGATAAAGTTCTGAACCTAATAAACGACAGTGTTGCTCTTTTAAACATTTAATAAAATCAAACTAGATGTTTGTGAAGTATATATATACACACACAAAAATGTAACATATACGCTATATAAATAAATCACTACATAGATTTGTATATATTTTTACATATTAATTTATATATTTTTTAAATAAATAAAAAATTATTAGAATAATCAAAACATATCATACAATAGAATAACCAAACTTCGATTACATGAATAATCAAATTTATTTATAACAGTGTCATAAATAATTTTTATGAGCTATATCTCAAATTTCATAATTTTTCGATCTTTATCTAAAAATTTTAGATTTGAATCTTGCTTCTAATTTAAAAAGAAAAATATTTTATAATAACAGTAAAATACACTTTAACAGAAAACTACCATTTTGATACTCCAAAAAAACTTTAGATTTTACAAAATGGATCTTAAAAAAGAAAAATTATGAAGAATCATGCTCTATAAAAGTTTTAGCATTCAAATTTCAATGCAATTTTTTTCTCAAGTTTACTTAAAAAAAAAATTATGTACTTTCATCTTTTTAGATTTGGTCATTTTGTTTAAGTGATTTTTTCTACATTTGTTTCATGTGAATGGCACAAAATTGAAAACAAAACGTCTAGAAGATATTTTGACTCATTTTGTATATATACCTTCTAAATTATACAAGTACTAAAAAAATTAGATGAAGGTGAGAGAATGTTTATTAGTGCATAAGTTTGTCATGAAGGATTAAGTTTCTCCGAAGTGAGTAAAAGAGTTAGAAAGTAAAATTTTAGTCTTCTTTTAATTAAAATAGTAAAACAAATTATAAACTTACATATATATTAAAAATTTAAATTAAATCCCATAAAAAAATTAAATTAAATATTGATTCAATTTTCACTTTTTTTAATTGAGTAAACTATTATTTTGACCTAAAAATTTTAATTTTTGGTAAAATAACACTTTAAAAAATGATTTTTTTTATCCTCACCTTAGTTTGAAAAATACACCAATTATAGAAAAATATAAATGAAAAAGAACTCTTAACACAATTTTTTGTAAGTTTATTTGGTAAAACGAGATATTTTCATAATCCAAATTTAGATTTTTGGCTTTTTCTTGAATAAAGAACACAATAATTTTAGAAAAAATCATTTAAAAATAAATTTTTCAATTTTTTATATATAATTTTTAGATTTTTTTAGAATCAAAATGATAATTTATTTATTTATTTTTATCCTATTAAAATTCTAGAAGAAGATAAGAGTGGTATTTTAGATTGAGAAGTAAGGCTGGAAGTGAGTCGAGTTAAGTCGAGTTAAACCAAGCTCAAGTTTGGCTCCTAAAAATTGAGTTTGGCTAATAGCTCGACTCATTAACAACCGAGCCTATTTTTTAAGCTCAAGTTTGACTTACCGAAAGCTTATGCGTTGGCTCGAACTAACGAGCGAGTTTGCTCAAATAATAAGAACATGATCTATAATTTTATATCAATAAATTATAACTTATATGTTTTAAAAATATTTAAAAAGATTAATTTTATATATTATTTATCTATTAATAAATTATAAATTTTTTATTTATGACCTACATTAAAATTATATATAAAAAATAAATATAAAATTTTAAATAATTAAGATTATTAATATATATTACTATTTTATATATATCTATATAATATTAAAAGTATAAACTAAATGCATATAGAATATGTGTATTAATAATTTTATATATATAATCGAACTAATTTACGAATTAATAAGTTGAGCTTATCTAAACTCAAACTCAATTTATTTAATTTATAAATTCAATTCTAAGTTTAAATTTGACTCGTCAGTTTATAAATTTAACTGATTAAACTATTAATAAGTCATATTTAAACTAGGTCATGCTTGTCTCATTTTCAAGGGAGGGAAACGGGTATTGAGAAACAGGAAAGGTAAGAAGAGGCAATGAGATTGGAAGTGGCGGATGGGAATATGGAGGGAGAGCGAGGAGTAAGGAGTGAGAAGCAATCCCAAGAAGTGTTGTACGGCCAACTAACTGTCTGAGTGGTGAGCGTAGTTGCTTCTTGTTTGACCATTCGCTATGCTTCGTTTATAATAATGTGGTCACGATGACTATCGCCTTTCTAGTGGGACAACCCCCCTCTTCTCTCTTCCAATCAATTTCCATACCAACTCCTGTCTTACTTTGACTCCTCTACATATGGACTCACATGAATTCTTCTACTATCATTTTTTTAATTTAATTATTTTATTAATTTTTATAATTTTATTAAATTTATAATTAAATTTTATATTTTTTAATTAAATTTTTATACTATTTTTGTACTATTATAAAAAAACGATAAAATCGCATCTCAAGTAATTTAGATATGTGAGAAGATGACTGACAGAATATTCAGTCAGGAAGATAGATGAGATAGAAAATAGACAAGAGGTGAAAGATAAAAGAATATTTAGGAAAATCATCCATGAAGTAGTCAAACGAGATTTACATGTAAACGGTCTCCCTATAAACATAATGCATGATACGGTCTCCCTATAAACATAATGCATGATAGAAGTCAATAACGTCATTTGATCCACATAACGATCCCACCAAGTAGAACAAGGCTTTGTTGTTGTTAACTTGTTATTGTATACTATTTTTAATTTTATAATTAAGTATTTATCAGTATAAAAAATATTAGAATTAAGATAATATTTTTTTATAAATTAAAAATACTCAATTAAAAAATAAATTAGATATTTGACAATATATTTTTGAAAAGAAATATTCTGTTAATTTAAACATTTTTATACGAAAAATTTAATTAATAAATTAAAAATAATGTAAGAACTCAATTGAAAGGAAAAAAATATAGAAATTTAATTACAAATCTAGTAAAAATATAACAACTAACAAAATCATTAAATCTAATTTTTTTAATGTTTTATTAATAAAAATTCAACATATATTTCTTAAAATTTTTACTTATTATTAACTTGGTAATTTTATAAACCTTTTAAAAAAGATCTAATGAGAAATTAGAGGAAATTAAATTTTGGTTTGTCAACATTAGCCAACTTTAATATTTATGTTTATAAGTTATGATCCAGAATTTAAGATGAATAAAATTATTTTTAAAAAATTAATTAAAGTTGGCTGAAAAGATGAGCTACTTAACATTATATATACCTAATGAGAAAGTATAAAGAGACAATGATATTAGTGTACAATATATACAATAAAAAAATAATTTAAATGATAATTAAATTAATGAATTTTTAATAAATTCTAATTTTAAATTAAAAAATAAGGATTTGCAACAGCGACAGTTACATATACTACAAACTCTCCTTTTCGCATGTGACGTGACTTTTTCAGGTACCTTCTTCTCCTCTAGTTTCTTCCCTTTTCACTGGTGAAATTAAAGCTCCGCCAACAACATCAACCGCCGCCGCCCAGAGGACCGACCGACGTCACACTGCGCCTCGCAAACGTACGAGTCGCACACTGTACGTCATTCACGCAACCTCCTAATATGCAGCCGTGCAGCCCCCTCCTGCAGTCGAAAGATTCACCGTGACAGCATTTTCATCAGTCTGAAAATTTACTGTAATTCAACGTGCGGCCGTGCCCCCCTCTCGCAGATCCATCTGCAGCCGCACCCATGATTTCCAAACAAAGAAAGCTAGCGTAAAAGCCAAATCGTCATTGGTTGTATGTCTGCAGAGTGTCAAGTATTAAAAATTATACCAAGAATAGGTTTAAAACTTCATCATCCATGATCAATTAGCTAACTCATCTTCAAATTTTTAATCCAAGTGAAAAAAAACTATTCACTATTTTTTTCCTTTTCTATTTCCTTTCCTTAGTTGTTTCATACCTTAACTTCACTTCACTTCTTCTCAAATTTCTACCACTCCAACAATAATTTTGACACTTTAATTCTAAAAAATGTCAAATATGCTGGATGGTCAATTTACTGTGTATGCAGATGATTATTTTAATTCTTAATTGAATGATTATTTTATTCGATTCGATTTAAGTATATAATTAATTAACAAATGTTGGATGATCATTTCACTAGGTAGTCAGATAATTATTTTAATAACTACGTGGATGGTCGTTTGATGATCAATGAGAAAACTTTTAACACTGGAGAAGTGGGATGATTGATGAGAGTAGGGTAATAGACGGTTGGGAGGAATGAAGAGGGTGTTTGGGAAATTTCTTTGATAAATTAGAGTTAAGATGGTTAATTTTTTGAAATAATTTTTTGAGTTTTTTTTTTCTCTTGTATCAGACCAAATCTAAAACTCATTATATATATTGTCAAGATTTTTCATTCTCTCCGTAATGGAATTCATATCTAATTTATTGGTGAAAGATAAATAAAAACATTTATAAGGTGGCATTTATAGTGCTTATAGTTACAACAACTAGATAAGTATTAACTAAAATTAAAATCACAATTGGTAATATTTTTATTTTATAAATTAAAAAATATTATTAAATAATAAAAATATGTTATTTTAAATTTAGTAATACTTTTAAAATATCTTGCCCACCATAACATAGACACCATAGATGCCACCCACAATATATACTAGCAAATTATTTTGCTTTCTTTTTCAAAGAATAATAAGTGTCTTATTTATATATTTTTAATTTATTTAATCTATTTATTATAATACTAATCTTTATTTTTAATAATATAACTTTTTAGCATAATTTTCGATCATTTTTATTCACATATTTATTTTATTTTATTTGATATTATGGAACATGTAAAACACATAATAATAATAATAATAATAATAATAATAATAATAATAATAATAATAATAATAATAATAATAATAATAATAGAGTAAAGTATCATTTTTGTCCCCAAACGTTTGGGGTAAATTCTATTCATGTCCCTAACGTTTAAATCATAATATTTGTATCCCTAACGTTTGTAAAAGTGATTCAATGTTATTCTGCCATCAATTACATATCATGAACACTTTAGTTTGAGTTTTAAAAATCCCTTCTTGAAGTTAGAATACAAATGTCTGGGATAGAATCGATGATTCACTCCGAAAAATAGCTCATTAAAAGTTGAAATTAATTCCTACAACATTTACATAATTCACTTTTCTAGGGACATAATTGAATCTAAACACAAATAGTGGGTATAATATTAAAATCGAACACATCTAAGTGAGACCTAATTGAGAATGAATACATCCAAGTGAGAATAATTGAAAAATATAATCTGATTTGTTAGTATAATTGATAGTAGGATAATATTGAATCATTTTTATAAACGTTAAGGATACAAATAGAATTATTTAAATGTTAGGGACACAAATAGGACTTACCCTAAATGTTGGGGACAAAAACGATACTTTACTCATAATAATAATAATAATAATAATAATAATAATAATAATAATAATAATAATAATAATAATAATAATAATAATAATGTGGTTGTAAACATGAGCATATGTACAACTCAAAAAACCCTGAGGCTCTTGTAAGACAAACTCAAAAAATAATTAATAATGATCAACGAGGATGATCGATGATGATGTCATTATTATCTAGAACGAAAAATTAGGGTTTCTATTGTAGAGTAAAGTAATATGGTTGTAACTTGTAAGTATATAAAGTTAGTTGAGGCGTTGACCATTTGGAATGTTAGTTAGGGTAGGGTTGGGAAGTGGAGGCGTGGGGTGGTGGAATCCTTCATCAGCTTCATTATTCGTATATTTTCATACACAAACTCACTCATCACACCAAACAAATAATTCAATGACTGGTAGCTGTGTCATTGTGTCTCCCCGGTGACCAAACAAGCAAACTACATATCATTATCCATACTTTATCAATAATTTATCTATCTTTGTCTTTTTATTCTCCGAGAATTCAATTACATATAAGTTTGTTAGGAATTGAGTGGGAAATTCATTATTAGACATGCTGCTCAAACTTAATTAATTGGATATTCATAACATTACTTATCAGGCATGGAAATAACTTTTTTCGTCACTAGATATGTTAGAATGCTACGTACTTCAAATTAAACCAAACTCTTTGTAAATACTTTTGATTGATCAATGCCTTTTAAATTATTAGAGGATGATGATTTGAAGTTTTTAAAATTTAATCCTTTAAAATCTAAAATGCACACAAATATATTCACAACATTTATTTTTCTTAAACGATACAATATCATTCTCCTTTATTAGTAATTAATGGTAATTACTGATGTGAAATATTAATTCACACACATGGTCGCTAAGTGTTTACGTGTATAAACTGAACAAATTAGTCTCTAGGAGAATAAAAAATAAAACAATGTTCGAAGAATTTAAAAATCTCAAAAAAATCCTTAAAAAATTTTAAAATAATTTTTTTGAATTATTTACATATAATTATTTTTAAATTAATAAATTTTAATTTATAAAATTTTTTATCTATTTATCTCAAATTTAATTATTTATATATACAAAAATTTGTTACGAAAATAATTTAAATATTATTTTTGAAAAGATACCATTTTTTTAAAAAATTAAATAATTTAAAAAAAATGAATCTATATTTATTTTTGACCATACAAAATATTAATTTAATTTAATTTAATTTGTAGGTATCATATTCTATAATTATTCTTTAATGTTAAAGAAGAGCATGAGCTAGTGTTCGAAGAAATTAGAAAATTTTCATTTAACATAAAATTTTTCACATAAACAATTGAAAATATTTGTGTAAATACTTGTAGAGGCAACATTATGAAACATACATACAATGCGAATCAAGTCATTTCTAAAGTCAAATTTGTAGGTTTAGGTTAATCATAAGGTCAATGTGGATCATTTAGAAAATCTTAATATAAAGCTCTTATACTTTACAATACTTGAAGAAAAAATATTTTGACAAATTTAAGTATTTTATTAATATTTTTTAGAAAGTTTTAAAATTCACTAATTGTAATGCTGTACAAAATAGGTATACAATTGAAGTTGTTTGTGCTAGGACAACTAACAATTATACCAAAAAAAATTTATTTTAACTTCGGAATTGAATTTTTTTTAGTTTATTTTGAAAAAGATTAAAAATATTCAAAAGGATTGTTTTTGAACTTTTAAAATTTTTTAGGGGTTATTTTAAAATTTTTTAAATTTTTTGAAAATTGTTTTATATTTTATTCTAAGACTTATTTATTCAGCTCAAACATGTGGACACTTGATAACTATAAATGTAAGTTAATGTGTCATGTTAGTGGTTACTGTTAGTAATTAATGAAAAAAGGTTATATTGTTTAATAGAAATAGACGTTAAAAATTATTTTATGTATTTTAAAGTTTCTAAAATTAAAATATCTAATTTTAAAATTTTTAGAAATTAATTTAGATAATTACTCTAAAAATTAATAAAATTAACCTAAAACTACTTTAAAAATAAAAATAAATAAAGAAGAACACTTAGGAGCAGCCACAGATGAAATGTTGCATATGATATGATTATATATAGAAGCCCTTCTCCAATTATATTTCAGTGCTAACATTTATAATGGGTCATATATAACGATAAATTATACTTTATTCCCGAGTTTCACAGAAAGTTAACGTTGTATTTTATTAGAATTTAATTTTAATATATTGATAGTATAAAATGATTTTATATTTATATTTAATTATATAATATTATATTAACAATAATAATTTTTTATGTTAATTATATGAATAATTATTTAAAAAATAAATATAATTATATAATTATATAAAATATTTTATATTATTAATATATTTGATATGATCGTCATAAATTGGTTATAAAAATTCGGCATATACGTTATAGATTGGCTATTAAAATTATAACAATAAATCAAAACGTTATGATATACCTTTATATGTTATCCCTATAATTCGATAACAGCAAAAAAAATCTCTAACTACTTACTCATCATTATAAAATTAAAGAAAGTAATAAGAAGAAAGGTAAAGCATTTATTTTTTAATCTAAGAATTACTTGAAATAAAGTTTATTCACATACTGATTTGAGTGTCAGAATACCTTTTTGTAGGTGCCCACCTCCTTGTTCACAAGGTGTCGAGGTATAACTCGTCTCAAAGAAAAGCTCGAAGGAAGTCGCCAAGAAACAAACTATACCCAAGCCAACCCAAACAAGAACAATTGGCGCCTATCGTGGCGCCGAGAAATAAAAACCTTTTCCTTTAGGTCCAAAATTTTCTTGTTCGTCTATAGCTGATCAACCTCCTCCAACACCATCCGTTCTTCTTCGGATGGTAACCAAGTTACAACAGGCTAATCAGTGCATGGCGGAAGAAAACCAAAGAATGGCAATTCTGATGATTATAGGAGGTAGACAATTCTGATCCAACACACGTCTTTGAAACTCAACGGCGAGAAGAAGATTCACAAGCCAATGACGACGATGAATTGGACAATGTCGTTGGTCCATTCACGGCTGATGTCAGAATTTTTAAATGCCCAAAAGGTTCACTTTGCCGACGACTTTAACTCCTTATGACGGATTGGGCGAGTCGAAGAAGCACATCAAGAAATTCCTAACTATAATGATAGTAAATGGTGCTTCTGACCTTGTTTTATGTCATTGTTTTTTCACTCTTTTAGATGGTCCTGCACTTGATTCGGTTTGTTCTTTGCCTACAGATTCTATTTTCCATTTTCAGAAATTGGTGAAACTATTTGAAGATCAGTTCACTACACCTTCTATAAATTTTGACTACTTCAACACAATCAAGTAAGGACAAAACGAAAGTCTGAGAGACTATATTACTTATTTTATGAAGGTGGCAATAACCATTCCAGATCTCCATCCCGAAGTACATTTACATGCCATCAAAAGCGGACTTCGGTCAGAAAAATTTCAAGAAGCAATCACAGTAGCAAAACCAAAAACACCCACCAAGTTTTGCAAGAAAGCTAAAGGTCAAATGGATTTTGAAGAACTCCATCAGGCTCGAAAGTCGGAAAAAAGCCACAACAATAAGGACGAGGATAAATTTTGGGATACCAAAAATACCTTTAAGTTAACCCCCCGTTATGACTCCTATACATAATTCAACATCAAAAAGGAAGAGATGATCAAAGAAATCCTAAATGCAAAGATAAATCAAGCCTCCTCAAAAAGCTGAAAATTACCAGGACATGAAGAATGTAGATAAATTCAAATACTGTACTTTTCATCAGAAACAAGGGCACACTACTGATGAGTGTGTCATAGCCAAAGATCTGTTAGAGCGACTAGCTCGGCAAGGACACTTGAACAAGTGCATTGGTGGGAATATTCAAAAACGCATAGGACACTCTACCGACCATTTCTTTGTTGGACAATATTCCTGGGACAAGGAGAAAACTACTCATACTCACCCTGATCAACCACGTGGTGTCATTAACTGTATATCTGGAGGTTTGGTTGTGGGGCCTCAAACTCTCCCCGAAAATGTACATATCGAACTATGTTCTTGGTCGAGGGTGCTTTTAGCGAATCCCAACCCCCTCTTCATTTCCCAAAAATGACGTCCCAACCGTCCGACTTCAATACAAATGTCACCAACCTAGATGACGCAATTGTCATTTCTATTCAATTGAGAGACCTATTTGTACATAAAGTATTGCTTGATCCGGGAAGTAGTACAGACGTCCTATTTTACTCTACATTCTAGAAAATGAACTGGTGGTTGTGTACGCAAAACCCACACTATTTCATACAACAGCAGTAGTACTAGCAAGTGCACTGGGTCATCCAAGTAATACCTGAGTGAGTCAGGGTCGATCCCACGAGGATTGTGGCTTAAAGCAAGCTATGGTTGTCTTGTAGGTCTTAGTCAGGCAGAATTAGAAGGTTTTATGTTGGATAAACTTTGAATACTTATATGTCATAAATGCTTGGATATATGATAGGAATAGAGTTGAGAGTTGGAGTTGCTTTGTCTTTCTGAAGTAACTCTAGTACTACTGTCTTCTTTGCTTGTAAATGATCTTCTTCAATGGTAGGCTGTAAATGATCAAAGCCATTGCTCGTGGTCATTGATCTCCTCTGCTACAGGTTGAACACAGCCGTGGCCAGTAGTCGTGATATTCAATTTGACGAAGGGTGAAGCGCATAGCAGTCCATTCTCTTGGTGATCCTACTCAAAACACCACAGACAAGGTCTAATCTTCCAGATCAGAGAACGCTACTTTTTTGGATTCTAGCCTATACCACGGAGACCTTAATCTCCCTGTAGATCGGCTGAACTGGTGTCTCAAGAAGTCCCTAACGAAATCATGGATTAACCGTCTGAAAGATGTATAAACATAGCTGTTGGCTCATGCTTTCCTTCCAGGTACTCACATGAACCCAAGTAGACGCGGGTGTTTGCCAGGCATGTTCATGTTAATGTGATGAGTAGAGCCAATTTGTCAGATTATTCTGTTAACCACGATGAAGATTGGGATATACATCTTAGAGATAGATCAAACACGGATCGAAGAAGAAACAATAGTACTTTTATTAATTCATAGGATTTAACAGGGCTCCTCCCTTCAACCTAGGAGGTTTAGAAACTCATACTAAAAGTAAAACCACAAAGTAAATGAAAAATATGGCTGACCTTCCTTTGCGACAGGTGTAAAAGGTTCCGAGAACTCCTGAATTAGATAAACATAAGCCTTTAAATACTAAACAGATGATTAGTAAGGGTAAAACAGTTTATTCAGTGCTAAAATTCACTTCTGGGGCTCACTTGGTGAGTGTTTGGGCTGAGCTTTGATGAGATCCACACGCTATAAGACTCCTTGGGCGTTGAATGCCAGCTGGGGGTCCTCTCTGGGACTTTGGATGCTGGGCTCTGCTCAGCGCCTGGAAGGGACAGGAAGCTGGTGTTGGACGCCAGTTTTGGGCCTTCTAATCCGCAGCAAAGTATGGACTATTATATATTGCTGGAAAGCTCTGAAAGTCATATTTCCATAGCCATTGAGAGCGCTCTATTTGAACTTCTGTAGCTCTTGAAAATCTCTTTCAAATGCAGGAAGGTCAGATTTGGACAGCATCTGCAGTGCTTTCTCAGTCTCTGAATTAGACTTCTACTCCAGCTCCTCAATTTCAGCCAGAAAATACTTGAAATTGCACAAAAATACAAAAACTCATAGTAGAATCCAAAAATGTAAATTTAACACTAAAACCTATAAAAACTCAATAAAAACTAAACAAAAACTACTAAAAACTATATGAAAATGATGCCAAAAAGTGTATAAAATATCCGCTCATCATGAAGCTGAGCAATAACATACTCCAACCATCCACTGAAGATCTAGTGGGGTTCACAGGTGAACATATGCCAGTATTGGGATCTGTGTGGTTACAAACACACTAGGTGAACATCCTTTAAGCAAAACTTCCGATATTCAATATCTCGTTAATGTTTCGGTCCTTATAATTTAATACTTGGCCGACCTATAGTATCTACAATTCATCTCTGTGTCAAGTTTTCTATGCAGGACGACCTCATTGCAACCATTCACAGTGACTATCGTGAAACTCGACATTGCTACAACATCAGTTTGAAATCACCAATTTCAAACCGAGCTACAGGTGCACAAATAAATGTTGTCCATGACTCAGCTGACCTTCTAGCATTAGCCGACCTTGATCCAAGAGCCGAGCTCTTTGAATGATCAACACCAATGGAGGAATTACAAAAAAATTATATTTAATGATTCAAACAAGTTAACTTATGTAAGTACAACTCTAAGCCCAGAAGAGAAGGATACACTTCAGAATTTCTTACAACAAAATGTCGACATGTTTGCATGGACTCCTGCTGAAATGCCCGGGATCGACCCCTCGGTCATTTCTCACAATTGGCACTCAATCCATCTGTCCGACCTATAGCTCAGAAGAAATGCAACCTCGACATTGAGAAAAAACAGGCATCATTGGAAGAAACTAAAAAGCTCATAAATTCTGGCTTCATACAAGAAATCATGTTTACAACTTGGTTGGCAAACATTATCATGGTAATAAAAACATAATATTAAATGGAGCATGTGTGTTGCTTTTTACTGATCTAAACAAAGCATACCCAAAAAGATGCATATTCTTTATTATCTATTGATTCTTTAGTTGATAATGCTTCAGGTTATGAACACTAAGTTTTATGGATGCTTATTCTGGGTATAATAAGATCCTGATGCATTCTTCTGATCAAGATAAAATTGCCTTTATAATTGAATATGGTAATTATTGTTATAAAGTTATGCCTTTTGGCCTGAAGAATATAGTGGTTACTTACCAACGCCTTATGGATAAAGTGTTTGCTAATCAAATTGGATGGAACATGGAAGTCTACACTAACGATATGGTGGCAAAAACAAAACTCAGTAACGAACATATCAACGATCTTACTAAAATCTTTAATCAAATAAGACAATATAACATGTGATTGAACACAGAGAAATGTGCCTTTGGTGTTCAAGGAGGTAAATTTCTAGGCTTTTTACTTACAAGCTAAGGTATAAAAGTCAATCCTGACAAGTGCTGAGCTATATTGGAGATGAAAGTCTACAAACTATAAAGGAAGTACAATATTTAATAGGGAGACTCGCTGCCTTATCAAGATTTTTACCCTGTTTAGCTTCTAATCTTTTCGCTTTTTTCAAATACTGAAAAAGAGAAACAACTTCAATTGGAATGATGAATGTGAAAATGCTTTTCAAATATAAAAGCTACACCTTCAAAACCTCCAATTTTACAAAAAAGCTAATTATGGGGAAGAACTTTATCTTTATTTATCTGTTACTGATTGGGCTATAAGCTTTGTTCTTGTTAAAAAAAGGGAAAAAGTGAAAAGGCCTATTTATTTTGTGAGCAAGTCAATGTAACATGCCAAGCTTCGATAGCCAAAGATACAGAAGCTCACGCTCGCCTTGGTATTCTCAACTAGACGCCTTCGAACATATTTTCAGATTCATGTCATCAATGTCCAAACTGAACAACCATTATGACAAGTTCTCAATAACCCAGAGCTAGCTGGCCAACTAATAAAGTGGTCATTTGAGCTTTCCAAATTTGACATCAAATATCAAAGAAGAGGGCCAATCAAATCACAATATTTAGTAGACTTCGTCGCCAAGTTCACTGCAACCAATTCGGATAAACATTCCATTGACTGGACTCTTTATGTGGATGGCACCTCAAATCCACAAGGATGTGGAGCCGGAGTTCTCCTTAAAGATTGTAATGGATTTGTTCTTGAACATTCTTTACATCTCTCTTTCAAGGCAAGTAACAATCAGACAGAGTGCGAAGCTCTAATCGCAGTCCTAAGGTTAGCAATTGATCTACATATCTCGAAACTAAAGATATATTGTGACTCTTTACTAGTCGTATAACAGGTAAACGATCTTTTCCAAGTCACAGACCCTATTTGGGAAAAATATTTGGCAATTGTGAATTCCCTTATTTCTATTTTTTTTAAGTTTGAAATCCACCATATTCCTAGGAAACACAATCACCGAGTTGATATTTTATCTAAATTCGCAAGCACACAATCACACACCTCCTCTCTGTATCAATCTACCTTGCTCACACCAGGTATCAATCTAACCGAGGTTTTAAGTGTCACTTAGAAAAAAGATTGGAGATGGCCTTATATCCAATATCTCAAAACTGGAAATATCCCGTCAAGAATTAATAATGTCGGACAATTCCGATGACAAGCATCCTTTTTTACATTGTTGAATGATCTTTTATATAGATGAGGTTTTACTCATCCATTGTTAAAATGTCTTTCCAAGCCGGATGCCGACCGAGCTCTAGCAGAAGCACATGAAGGCATTTGTGGCACACACGTAGGAGCTCGAAACCTATCTTCCAAAATATTTCGCGCTGGATTCTTCTGGCCGACCTTACAACAAGATTGTAGTGCCGAATTGAAAGCTTGTCCAATTTGTCAAAAATACTCTCTGATCATACATATACTAGCTAGCTGAGGTCTTGCATAACTCCGAAGTAATTTGGCCTTTCCATCAATGGGGTATTGATATCCTCGGTCCTTTTCCAGTGGCACCAGGTTAAGTAAAATTTTTAGTAGTTACTATTGATTATTTTTCCAAATGGATTGAGGCCCAACCACTTGCTAAAATTAGCAGATGATTTCATTTGTTTGGAAGTATATCATATGCAGATTTCTTTTTGTAGGACCTAAAGATAACACAATACTTTTCTTCAGTGGAATACCCACAAACAAACGGTTTAGTCGATGCAACCAATAAGATCGTCCTGCATATTTTAAGAAAAAAGCTAGATGATACTAAAGGGCTTTAGGCTGAGCTTATCCCAGAAATTCTTTGGGGATACAACATTCAACAACATAGGAAACACCTTTTTGATTACTTTATAGATTTGAAGCCATGATTCCTTTGGAGGTCTCTCAGTCATCACTCCAAACTCAATTCATTGATTCTCGTTTACAAGATGAAGCTCGGCAGTTTAATTTAGATACTATTGAAGAAATCTGAGGTATAGCAACACTGCGTCACCGAGCTATGCAACAACACATAGCCCGACGATACAACCAAAATGTCCACCCTCGATCCTTTCAAGTCAAAGACTTAGTACTCAAAAAAACTGAACAAGCAAGATTACCTCTAGCAAATGGGAAATTAGCAGCAAATTAGGAGGGCCATTTCCAAGTTATTGAAATATTAGGAAATGGCGCATACCATTTGTAATATTTAAATGTTATCACTTTACCTAACACTTAGAATATTTCCTCTTTAAACCTTTATTATTGTTAAAAGACAGAGACAGGCTTGTACTCTATTTTCTAATCACAAATTTTTTTCCAACAAGGATTTTACATGGAGAGGTTTTAATGAGACAAGCCCACCAACACCTTTGTAATCAAGGGCCAACAATGTTATATATTCATTTTTTCTCATATCTGAGATATCAATTGCTATTATTATTTTTCTACGATCTATATCTCTCCGAGTTATAATTGTCAAAACAAAAAATTATGACTCACATGTCATACAAATCTTACTACAAATAAATACTCCACGCATATCGCAATCTTATCCATTAATGGTGATATTTTTGGAATCAATTTTTTTCTATCAAAACTGATAGCACTCGATCAATCAATCACACAATTACTATTCTATCAGCATCATTCAAAATTCCTAGGCAATACCATTTGAAAAGTCAATCTAACCAATCCTTTTCAAATTCAAATACAATTATTCACCATTCCTAAAATAATTAAATTTCATTATGAATTTTCAATATAATAGGCAAATTCAATTTTTCATTTTTTCCAATTTTCAAAGACAAATCATTGCCTACAATCATATAAAATATCCTCTATCATATTCACTAGTAACGACTTGTACGTCATCCTAATTGAAACAACATATCAATTACGGTCCATAGATCATCAATATCACATTGAAAAAACACGTTTCAAACTTGTTTTCTATATCATCCAAATTTTTATAAAAATATTATACTATGTTTGTAAATCTTGGTTAGGCATCAAGAATTTTTCCTAACTAACGGCTCTTCAACCTTCAGCAAAAACATTTAAGATTTTAGCTTCTATTCCTTTCTCCAAATTTTTCATTTTCAAAGTTGTCTCTATCAGTTGATTCTCCATATCTTCCATATCATTCTCCTTCTTTTTCAAAAGCTTGGTATCCTTCTCACGATCATTTTTGGCCATTTTCAACTCCTCCTCTTTATACACAAGTTTTTCCTTCAACTCAAATATCAATTTTTTGTTCTCAGCAATTTCTCCTTTCAAATCTTCAGACTCATTTTTCTCCATCATCTTTTTGTGTTTGTTTACTCAGCTTCGACCAATACTCGCCAAACGCAAGTCGAGTCCCTGGTTAACATATATATAATCAAAAACAAAATTAATAGCTTCTTAAAAGTCAAAAACACAAAATTCATGTGCATACCTGCATATATTGGTCGATGGCAATAACATCAGTATCCTTAACCAACTTGACATCAGATGGTGATTGTAACACCTCATCAGTTACCACCATGAAAGGAAAGCTCCTATCCTAAATTGATGACCCATCACCCAACTCTGAAAAAGAGTGCAACCTTTCTTGATTACTCAGGAAGCTAGTCATTTCCTCCAATGGGATTCCTTTTCTAGTTCCATCAGCATCATTGTCGCCAACAGTCAGCTTAGCCTTCCTTTTCTTGAAAATCATAGTTTTTTTTGAAATAGGTTGATTCACCTCAGCTTCTCCATCTCCCCCCGGATTCGACGAAGATCCTTCCTTATCCAAATTTTTACTTCTAAGATGAGCTCTTAAGGTCGTCGCAGTCACACTCGGGTACTTACCACCTACAATATACAAATAACTAATTTGTCAAGCAACACAAAAGCCATTTTTTCATAAAGAATACATCATCAAATCTCTTACCCAAATATTTGACCACTGACTCTTTATCATCTTCCCATGGAAGTATTTCATAAATGGATATCAATTTGTAACTCTTTATATGACTCAACAAAAACTCTATTATACATGCATCTTTGCTACTAATTTCTTTCGAGCCTAACACATGTATCATCTGTGAGCACCAATAAAGCGGAAATTTTTTCCCAAATTTTAACCAAATAGAACAGAAATTCCTCATCAACACTCTTAATTTTTAGAGACATTTCCATAAAATCCTTAAAAGAGGATTATACAGTTTAAAAATCCCTAAATCAGGGAAATTGTTTAAGTTCACCTACATTCCTTTCCAAACTCCCTTTGCTTGAAATAAAGAAAAAAACAGACTCAATGAAGGTTTTATATCCAAAAACTCCATTAGTATTTCAAAACATTTAAAAAATGTCCATCCGTTGGGAAGGAATTGAGATAGAGCACAATTCAACTATCTTAAAATAGAGCACTCAAAATCTGTAAATGGAAATTTTACTCGCAACTCTTGCAAAACACAGCTATGCATGTAGAAAAACTCAAAATCCTTTCTTTTGTGAAACACACGTTCTGCCCTTGTAGATGGAAACAACACCACATGAAAAACAAAGAGCCACAAATCCATTTCACTCACATTCTCTTCATCAAAAAACAAAAGAGCCACAAATTTTTACATCATCCCCAACTCACTTATATGACCCATCATCTTTCTTTTGTAACTCCGTCAATTTTTCAACACCCATTGCTTTTACATATGTAGAAGAAGAAAAAGAATAAAAAAGGCACACACTAACCTCTTTTGCTCATACTTTACCCCCTCTTGAAAACTGTTGAGTTAAAGTTCTTGCCTTTATAAAACAAATTTGTGATTCCAAATGAAATAAATTGAACCAATTTATGAAGCCATTGGAAAATCAACAGGTGTCTAATCAATGCACAGCCCATTCGTTAAAGAACTTTTCATTAATTTTTGTCTTTTACTATATTTTATTTTATTCTATTTTTCTTTCTAACATATTTTAATAAAGTATGTTAACCTGGGTACCCTACACTTATAACATATATGCCGAGTTATACATCGTTATTCAAAGCTTAACATGCTTTATTAAAATATCACAGGCTCAGTTTGAGGGCTATGATATGACCGTTATAAATCGATTATAAAAACTTGGCACGTTATAGGCCAGCTATTAAAATCATAACAATAAATCAAAACGTTATGATATACCTCTATCGTGACCACTATAATTTGGTAACGATAAAAAATAACCTCTAACTACTTACTCTTGTTATAAAAGAAAGTAACCAGAAGAAAGGTAAAGCATTCATTTTCTAATCTAAGAATTACCTGAAAATAAAGCTTATTCACATACTGACTTGAGCGTCAGAGTATCATTTTGCAGGTGCCCACCTTTTTTTTCACAATGTGCCGAGGATAACCCGTCTCAAAAAAAGGCTTGAAGAAAATGGCCAAAGAACGAGCTATACCCTAGTCAACCCACACAAGAACAAGGTTTTTTTTTCTGAAATAAATAAAAAAATATTTCCAAAAACAAATTATTTGAACTTTAATTTCAGAGATATGTTTTTTTTTGGAGCTTAGGGCAAGTTTGTCGCACCCCCGGCGAACTTCACATTTAGTTCGCCATACTATATAAACCGTAGGGCCATTTAGTTTGTCGCTTTCAATTTTTGTCTCTCCAAATCTCTTTTTTTCCTTTTTTGTTTGTCATTTTCAGAATCTTTTCTACGAGATTTTCTGTCTTCGGATCAGGCGTCCATAAAGTCCTTTATCTACTAGATCATCAGCTTTAGGTTAGTATATAACATGTTAGTTAGATTTTTTATATTATTGTTTTCAAGTAGAGTCATTGTTTACTGTTTATAACATATATGTTAGTTAGAGTAAGTTATTAGTTAATTATTAGTTAGTTTAGTCGAAATAGTTTGTTTAAGTTGTAAGTTAGATGTTAATTAGTTGAATATATAGTTAGATTAGGTTAGAATGATACATAGTTAGTAAAACTAAGTTATCAGTTAATTATTGATTAGTATGTTTATAGAGTTATTTGAAAATATAATTAAATTAGATTAGAATGAATACATAGTTAGTAAAATTAAGTTATCAGTTAATTATTCATTAGTATATTTATATACAATTAGTTAGTTCACATATGTCTTTTAAAAAATTGGTTAATGTGAAAGGAACTGAATTCTGTTTATTTTATTTTATTTTACTAGAGTGTAGTTAGATGAAGCAGCAGTTATTAGGATACGAGCATATGCTTTATAGATTGGATCAGGCTGAGCATATTACAAGCAGACTTATGTTTATAACCGAAGTGATTCTTCACTCCTGTTTATTATATTGTAATAAAATGTGAATTTGTAATTTTATGTGTTGACCCCTTTTTTTAACCTGTTGATTTTGTTTGGTAGTGCCCTAATCTTGCGCACAGACAGAATTGATGAGATGTCTGCTGAGCAGATTAGGTCATATCTCAGACGAGCTGGATTTGAGCATTTAATGTGGGTTTGATGATTGCATTGTCATTTGATAGCGAGATAACTTGAATCCATATTTTATCTAATGCAGAACTATCCCTAAAGACTTTTTTTTTTTTTTTTTTTTTTTTTTTTTTTTTTTTTTTTTTTTTTTTTTTTTTTTTTTTTTTTTAATTCCTTTCTGATTTTGTTTGGTGTTCTGTGATCAGGACTGACTTGAGCAAAACTCTAAGAAGCTGAAAGACGCTGATGCTGTGGAATCTGACCTCCCTGCACTCAAAATGGACTGGAGCTACAGAACTCCAATTGGTGCTCTCACGGCTTGAAGTAGACATCCAGAGATTTCCAATATATAATAGTCTATACTTTATTCGGATATGATGACGTAATTGGCGTGAACGCCAAGTACATGCTGCTGTCTGAGTAAACGCCAGACGTCATGATCCGGAGTTGAACGCCCAAAACACGTCATAATCGAGTTCAATCCAGAGAAGCTCACTCATGGATTAATCAAGATCAGCCCAAGCATCACATGGCCCGAAGTGAATTATGCATCAATACTTATCATGTAACCTAGGACTAGTTCATTATAAATAGAACATTTACTTTGTATTAATGTCTTTTGACACGTTTATCTTGGTCTCAGTTTTGTATTATTCTTCATTAGGAATTGAGCACATTTTAGGGGTGCATCGGCCAGCTGACTTTACTATGATCAAGGTGAGTTTCTGCACACCATAATTAGGTTGAGCTTGCTGACCTCAAGTATTGCATTCTATGTCATTCAAATTTCTTATTCTTATTCCAAGATATTCATTCGTAAAAA